>NW_022196912.1:18979146-18983919 GCF_008632895.1 Mastomys coucha | reverse complement strand
CTCTCTCTCTCTCTCTCTCTCTCTCTCTCTCTCTCTGGTGTCCAACACTGCAAGGGACTAGTGTTCATTGTGTTTTTTCCTGATGCTGATGACCTCCCTTTTTCTTTTCAAACTTTTGTTTGTTTGTTTGTTTGTTTGTTTTTCGAGACTGGGTTTCTCTGTGTAGTTTTGGTTGTCAACTCTTTGGTTTGGAACTCACTCTGTAGACTAGACTGGCCTCGAACTCAGAAATCTGCCAGCCTCTGCCTCCCAAGTGCTGGGCTTAAAGGCATGCACCACCACCGCCCAGCCAAACTTTTATTTCTCATCTCTGCATGCCTTTGCATCTTTTTACTCCTTTACATCCATCCAGATTACCAGGCATGAGACTTCCAATGTTCAATTTGAAAATGTTTCATTAATGCACATAAAGAAATGAAGTCCAACATAATTTTCTGGTTTTGCCATAGCTCTCCCTGGATCTCTACCATACAGAAGATGATATTTATAAACTATCCCTGGTGCTGGAGCCTAGAAATTCCAAATCGGTATGTATTGGTTTTGTCTCAATGCTAAACTCCTCTGTTTGTCGTTTATTGTCATTGACCATTTTGACGGTGTTTTGTGTTCTAAAGACTGAAGAACTTGAAGATCTGTATTCTCCCCATTTGACCAATGGGCCAACTTATCCCCACAGGGATTATTTCTTCACATCATGTGTAAAGGAGGAAGAATAGCATCCTCGTGCTGTCTTACTATTGATCTTTTATCTTTTGTATCCAAGAGTACGTCTACCCAAAGGATAAAGGAGAGAGAGAGAGAGAGAGAGAGAGAGAGAGACAGACAGACAGACAGACAGACAGACAGAGAGTGAAACAGAGAGAGAGAGTGAATACAAGAGAAAAGAAAGTTATCTCACTGTTTAAGATGCTGTTTTAGTTAAGGTTTCCGTCCAGATCCCTTATACTCTTCTGGGCTTTGTTACAAACAAACAAACAGGATCTAGAGATGGCTCCATGGTTAAAAGCACTTGCTGATCTTACAGAGGACCAGGTTCAGTTTCCAGCACCCACATGGTGGCTCACAACCACCTTTAACTGCAGTTCTAGGGGTTTTGATCCCTTCTTTTGATCTCCACACAGGGGGCATTTATGCATGCAGGTCCAAACACTCATACACACAAATAAAAATAAAAGAAACAAATCAACCAAAGAAAGCATCAATAGGAAGAACACAAAGACACCCTCATTCCCCACGAAAGGTAGTTCAACAAATTTTTAATCTATGTCAAAAATTATATGACCAAGAGTGATTGAAGATGACACCTAACATTGACCTCAAGAATCCACATACACATGCTATACACACGTGTGCACCTCCTATGTGCACACACATTTAAACACACAGAGTCATGGTGTGTGAAGACAAGGATGTAAAGAGTGCCTGCATGACTCTATCTAGATTTTGTAAAGTTGTTCGTCTTGCTAGTAATCCACCAGTCGCACCCACCACAACATTGCTTGACGTTAAAATGTGTTATGGTTCCTCCTCAGTTTCTCTTGAAAAAAAAAATGTATCCCCAGTCTATATTAAATAAGGAGCCTTCTAGACAGGTTTGCCGGTATAGAGCAGTGTAGACACTGCTACCACATAAGAGTCTCCGAGAGGAAAGTATATAGACCACACAGTGACCTTAACTGGGTCCGAGATTGGATTGTGTCTCCTGAGTGCAGTATGTGCTATTGCTGCCACATTCCCCATGTAGACAACCCTACTGGAAAAGCCTGTGGAGAAGTCACTAGCTCCAGAGAGGACAGAGAAATCCAAGTATTCACAGAATAGTCAGCAGTGATTAGCACATTAAACAAAGGAGTGGGGAGAAAGGACAGAAAAATGGCCACATGTTGGTTACTAGTTGTTATATATACATTCAATGCAGACTTATCACGAATACAAACTATTTAAAAAATAGATAAAATTAGATAACTTTTAGTTTTGAGACAGGGTCTTGCCATAAACCCCAGGCTGGCCCCAAACTCCTGATTTGCCTGAGTCTTCTACATGCTGGAACATCAGGTATTTGCCACCAAAGCCAATAACTTGATAACTATAATCGTGTGTGTGTGTGTGTGTGTGTGTGTGTGTGTGTGTGTGTGTGTGTGTAAAAAGTCCATGGTGAGTTATCATGTAAACCTTTAGGAATGATTTGGTGATTTCAATAGTTAGAGAATTTGAATGGGCTATTTGGGTGGTCTAGGAGTACACACTTTTCTACCTATTTGGAATAGAATATAGGCTACTTCTAAACAAAGTGCACATTTAAAGTATGTCCTTAGCCATGTGTTGGCACAGACCTAGAAGACTCACACTCAGAGGCTAAGACAATGGAATTATATGCCCCAGGGACACATAGTAAGGGACTTTGTCTCAAAAAGCCCAGACTAAGGTGAAACATGGTTTTAGTTACGGATTAGATTCTAGTAACAAAAGATGTTGGTTTATAAACATATAAAGCTGGGAATGGTGGCCTTATGGGGCAGAGGCAAGATAATTTGTTCAAGTTCAAGACCGTCGTGGTCTATGTTGTTTCACACCTACTGGGGAGACATAGTAGGACTCAATCTCAAATAAAACAACAAACAACAACAACAAAAGCCACTTAAGTCTTTCCTAATGTTCATATATTAAATTTTCTGTCTTGGTGGTTCAAGGTCCAGTTAATATTGAAAACTGTGTATTTGTTCTTTTAGCAGCCAACTTCCCCCACGACACCTAGTAAGCCTGTGGTACCCCTGGAGTGGGCTTCAGAAGTGGTACCAAAGCCAGACCCCACAATCATCAACAAACACATAAGGAAGTTGGTTGAGGTAAGTAATTGAATGAGAATAATCAGAGAGTTGTAGAAAATACCTTTTTTCTTTCTTTTATTTATTTAATTTATTTATTATTTTAAAATATTTATTTATTTTATACATATGAATACACTGTAGTTGTCTTCAGACACACCAGGAGAGGAGATAGTTGTGAGCCACCATGTGGTTGCTGGGAAATTGAACTCAGGACCTCTGGAAGAGCAGCCAGTGCTCTTAAGATCTGAGCCATCTCTCCAGCCCAACCTTTTTTCTTTTTTAATATTCTATTATTGTCCAGAAATCAGATCACATCCATGAAAATAGATCTTGGCGAAATATAATCAATTGAGCTTGAACGTCAATTGATGAACAATTGACACTCCCCCTTGCTTCCTGGTTCAGCCCCAACAGAAGAATTTACCAGAAAAGACCTTTTTCTCTCTTGGTGTGTCTTCTTATTTACCCAACTGTTCTTAGCCCCTTCCAGCTCCCCTCTTGAGAATTTACCACATCTGTCACTGCCATCAGCTTGAAGGACTTTGGGGATAAGAATTACTCGTGGGCCAGGCGATGGTGGCCCATGCCTTTAATCCCAGCATTTGGGAGGCAGAGGCAGAGGCAGGCGGATTTCTGAGTTCAAGGCCAGCTTGGTCTACAGAGTGAGTTCCAGGACAGCCAGGGCTATACAGAGAAACCTGTCTCAAAAAAACAAAACAAAACAAAAAAAGAATTACTCTTGGATTTACCCATGAAAACCCACTGCAGATAAGGTGCTTTCTTCTGAGCAGGGAAACATCCCCTAAGCTGCTTTGTTTCACCTGCTGTACATTATAAGGGTTTTATGACACTGCCATACAATGTGACTGATGTCTGAAACATCACTCAATCTAAGTCAAGGAACTTTCAGGGTTCTCCCTCTAGAAAACACAACAGACTTGGGTGTGGTGGTACACCCGTGTAATCCCAAGCCTTGGGAGGCTGGGGCAGGAGGAGGCTGAGACCCTGCCTAAAAGAATTTGGGACCAGAGAGGCACCCAGAGGAGTAGAAGCAGACATGCTGAGGAAGAAATGGAAGTGTTTCTGTCATTGGAAATTGTGATCAAGGCCTGATTAAACCCCTGCTTTCATGGGCTGCTTCAGTGTCCATGACAATAAGGTTGAATGTGGGAGACGGAATGTCTATGTGATAAATAGTGCTTTTTTGCTGGGAAAGGATTTTTAAGAACACAAAGAATGTTCTTTGTCTTGGAGAACCCAGGGATTTTGTAATTGTTGAGAGACGTTTTATGGTGTGTGTGGAAGGCCAGTGTGCTGATGCTTAGCTGTCATCCCAGCTATGGAACATGAGGCAGGCGAGTGTGAGGCAACCAGAGCTCCGCAGCAGGACGCCCAGAACAAGGAAACTGAGTGTTGGAAAGATTGCTGAGGATAAAAGGACTCCCTGGTCTTCTGCAGGGCCTGGATTTGATTGCTAGCACCCACACTGGCTGCCTAACCACCAACCATTCCTCCAGCAAGGGGACCCCTCCCCACTCTGTTTTTTGTGGGCACCTGAGTGCATGTACATGAACACATACGCACAGGCATACATACAGTTTAAAAATAAAATAGACATCAAGCAAGCAAGCAAACAAAAAGCCCAAGGCAGCCAACAACAACCACAAAGATGATGTGGAAGAAACTTTTGCTGAGGGAAAGGGCTGAAGAGACAATCTGATCCAGGGCAAAGATGAACAGAGTTGCAGGGTGGGGACCTGGAGGGCTTCGAACACCAGGAGGCTCTGGTTCCTGAAAACAAAAGTACAGAGCTTTCTCCCTCCCCCGGCCCTCATCTCCCTTTTCCCCCTTTCCCTCTCCCCCTCTCCCTCTCTCTCTCTCCCTTCCTCCCTCTCCCCCCCAGTCTTTCCTTCCTTCCTTCCTTCCTTCCTTCCTTCCTTCCTTC
>NW_022196912.1:18975369-18977869 GCF_008632895.1 Mastomys coucha | reverse complement strand
TCAGTCTGTGTTCCGAAACTACGATCATGACCATGATGGTTACATCTCCCAAGAGGACTTTGAGAGCATAGCTGCCAACTTTCCCTTCCTCGATTCCTTCTGCGTACTAGACAAAGACCAGTAAGTTTAATTAATTCTGTTTGTTTTTAATGGATCTGGCTTAAAACAGAAGATTATCTAGTGGGCAAACCAGCAATCTACATCCAACAAACTTTGCCCTGCTGTTCCGATAAAGTAGTCATGCTTTTCATTGGTTGCTTTTCTTGGTGTTCCTGAACATGAGCAGTTGGGTGCTGTCATAGGACAGACCACATCTCCGTTAAGCATAAGTGTCATCTGAACCAGCTCTCGGTTTCTTTAGGTTCTGCTTAACTACCATCAACTCTGAAAGCCTCAGCTTAACAAGTTTAAGTGAGAAGCCTGAGGGCAAAGGCCTGTAGTCCTAGCTAGACTTTTGTGTATATTTGTGGCTGCAGGATAATTTTATTTTTTAGAATGGGCAAGGTACTAGATGATTTAATTTAAAAAATTTTTAGTATAATTCAAGTTATACTGCATATGAGATGAATAAAAGGCTCTTAAGTCTGGGGTACAATTATGACATTGTTAATAGAAACAGAGGAACCCGTGGTAATACAAATTAGAAAGAAGATACAGGCTTTGGCATGGCTATGTTGATGGTGAAAGGGGACAGGACACACAGAAAGAGATGCCTAGCAAGTTACTGAAGATGTAGAACAAAATGTGTGAGGACAGTTGGCCAGGAAGTGCACGTTACATTTTCAGTCCACCAACGTTAGCTAGTTGCTGAGGTCTGGTGCAACATTCCTTTCTGGGCGGAAATTCTGGGGGAGATGAACATGTGGGACTTCCCTTCTCACTTGAGGAAGGTGAAAGTAATGAGTGGGTTCTGCAGAAGAGACAGAGAATGTGGAGTGAGTAAAGCAGAGGAGCGTGGACTTGCACGCTCTCGATAGAGGAGGATGTCAAAAGGTTAATATGTCCCCATGGTACACAGAACCATGAGGTCAGAGATTTCAAAGAATGACAGGGGGCCATGGAGGATTGTCCTTACTGGCAGTTTCAGCACAAAGGCAGTGTGAGGAACTTGGCTGGGTGGTATAGAATGATTGAAGAGAATGCTAATCACTGGCGGTTTTGACAACTTTGAGAGTTGGTAAGAGAGAAAGACCAGTGCTGGGGAAGGCAGCAGAATCAACGAAAGAGATACGGGAAGAAGGGAAGTCTAGGGCACTTTCAGAAACAGGAGAAACTGAGGAAAGATTAAGCAAAGCCTGCAAGAATGCCAAGGTCTATGGGGGCCCAGAGCAGGGAAGGAGGAGCCCTTCTGATGCTGTAGGGAGACATCCTTTCAAGAGAAGGATAAGAGGATTCTGAATTGAACAGGAAAGGCAAGATCTCTGTACCTAGCCCTGGCCTGTGTCCTTATGGATAGACACGTGACAAGCAAGGGGTGTGGTGGGTTGAAAGCAGGTGGTTGGGTTGAAGAGGAAGCCCCTTCTGTGTAGAGGAGATCTGGAGAATCTGCTGGAGACGAGCAGAGGGTCTGGAGGACGGAGGTGCAAGGGCCACCAGGGGAGCCACCTACATTAGGCTGAGTAAATTGAGCACAGCAGTGCTAATCTCCATCTTATTGCCCATCAAGCACTAGAAAGCTGTCCTTCTGGAAGCTTGTACTCAGAAATAAAGATCATTCTCTGAGCCGTGTGTGTTCATACATGTGAATACACACACACATGTACACATGCACACACACAGATATAAACATGCATGCAGAGTCTACTTATTGGGGAAAGCTTTGACCACGTTGTACCCTTTGAGATTTATCCTCCTTTTGGGTGTTTAGGAAAAGTGAAAGTTTCTCATTTGCTTCTGATCACATTGGGAGGTGGGTAGCAGGGTGTGGTGACTACTCGGTGGTAGAGCAGTCAAAGGTCCTTCCCCCTTTTGACTCTCTTAACAGGGACGGCCTAATTAGCAAAGACGAAATGATGGCTTATTTCCTGAGAGCTAAATCTCAGCTACACTGCAAAATGGGACCAGGCTTTATCCATAATTTTCAGGAGATGAACTATCTCAAGCCGACCTTCTGCGAACACTGTGCAGGATTTGTAAGTTGGATTCCCACTTTTCATTTGTGCAGGACCTTGGAAAGGCGGGGAAATGGTTTACTAAATATGATTCACTTTCTCCTTTGAGTCAAAAATCAGATGTGTGATCGCTCCCTGAAATGAAAGATGAAATAAAAGCAAAACAGATCTGTGAGAGATGAAATAAAAGCGAAAACAATCTGTGAGTTTAGCTGGGTTCCAGGAGCACCCTCGACCAAGACAAGGAAGGCTACTGAGCCCTGATAGCTTCAGAGAGAGAGCGAGCGAGAGAGCGAGAGAGCGAGAGCGCGTGAAAGAGAGGGAGAGAGAGAGGGGGGAGAGAGAGTGAGAGAGAGGGAAAGAGAGAGAACAAGAGAGAGAAAGGGAGG
>NW_022196912.1:18953799-18975338 GCF_008632895.1 Mastomys coucha | reverse complement strand
AGAGAGAGAGAGAGAGAGAGAGAGAGAACTCTACTAATGACCTGTGCCAGGGGAAGGTGTCGGCCCAGAGAACCCTGGCATTCATCAGCACTGTTGGTAATGGTTGTTGTAAAGAGGAACATTTATCTCAGCCAGTTCCTTCTGGCACTCACTTAACATGGTATTTATCACCACATCCATCATGGCATGGCTCAATACTTCCCAACTCAAAGAGGAAAAAGAATACCCTTTGGGAATAAGGCAGTCATGATAACAAATAACATTTACTTAAAGCTTGACATTAACAAAGTCCCTGGACAGTGATGTAAGGATTCCCTACAATATGCTTTTGAAGTAAGCATTTTCTCCCCGTGTTGCCTAGGAAGGTGGAGAGGTGCAGAATGACTACCCCAAATCCTCTAGGATTGCAAAGTTCTAATCAAAAGGGCATGAACTCAGACACAGGTACTCTGAATGTGGACCCTGTGCTCGGCCTTCATGCACCACTGCAGTATACCAGTGGTGCTTGACTTGTGGGTTGTGACCCTTTAGAGATTACCTAAGACCACTGGAAAACACAGATTTTTATATTGTCATTCATAACAGTAACAAAATTATACTTGTGAAGTATCAGTGAAAATAATTTTATGGTTGTGGGGATTTCCATAGCATAAGAAACTGTATTACAGGGTCAGCATTGGGAATGGTGGGGACCATTGCTGTATACCTATTCTGACTCCTGGTGGTAGGGCCAGCTTTTGGCCCTCTCTGTACCAGATTTTGGGGCTTGGATTATTGTGTTTTATAAAAAAGAAAGAGAGCCAGGGATATATTTGATAAAGGTGCAGTATGGTGACGTGGAAGGGGGTACCTCTGCTGACCCATGCTGAGGCATCCCTTTCCCCGGAGGTACCAGCCATAGGACTGATATAATATGGAATAGAATTTATTTAGGACATGGGGAAGAGAGTTGAGGAGGGAATAGAGACAGAGAAAGTCAGAGAGAGAGAGAGAGACAGAGAGAGAGAGAGAGAGAGAGAGAGAGAGAGAGAGAGGAGAGGCTGGCATGAACAAGTGGAGTGAGAGGGGGAGGGGGACAGAGGGAGAAAGGGCAGGGAGAGAAGGGGCAGAGAGTAAGAGGGTAAGAGGGTAAGAGAGTGAGGAGGGGGCAAACAGCCCCTTTTATAGTGAGTCAGGCACACCTGGCTGTTGCCAGGTAACTGTGGGCAGAGCCTAGAAGGAATGCTGACACTGATTATCTTTCATCTGGTACTCAAGTAAAAGAAAATGAAAAATTTGAAGTGAGAGAGCACCTAGCTATGATAATTGCCAGAGCTGAAGGGCTGGGTTTATTCGGCAGCCACATCCCTTGTTGACTATAATGGGGCTGCCAGTCAATTATACTTCTCCAGTCCTTTGCCTGAAGGACTGGCTTTGTGAGCCATATCCTTCTGAGAAAAGGTAAATAAGAGGCAGGTTTCAGCCGGGCGTGGTGGCGCACGCCTTTAATCCCAGCACTTGGGAGGCAGAGACAGGTGGATTTCTGAGTTCGAGGCCAGCCTGGTCTACAGAGTGAGCTCCAGGACAGCCAGGGCTACACAGAGAAACCCTGTCTCGAAAAAACAAAAAAAAAAAAAAAAAAAAAAAAAAAAAAAAAAGAGGCAGGTTTCATTTTCACCACATTTTCAGATGCTGTCAGCAGCCCCCACACCTCCCTAGCCAGCTCGCCTTATCAATCCCAGGGACAGAAAAGTTCCTTTTCTGTCAGCATCTCCACTGGGTACTTCAACAGACTAAACTCTACTGTGCAACAAATGCATTTCTTTTTCGTGTTTCTCTATTTTCATGGGGGATTTGGAGAAGTAGATAAACCTGAAAATGCAAATGGATGAAGCTGTGTAAATGCTCCACTGCCCTGCAGACCTGCAAATATCACACACACACACACACACACACACACACACACACACACACACACACACACACACACACATTTCGCTGTGGAACATAGTTTTGAGCCTTCCAATTAACAGGTCAAGCTGAGAGGACCTGCTTAGGCACAACTGTAAGTCAGGACTAGTTCTTGACCTCTGGTGGCATATGAGGGACTTGAGGCATTTATTCATCCACAGGTCCACAGTGTTGTCTGTGTTGCCTCCTCCTTGCTCAGGACCCCAGGTTTTAGAGAAGCAGGAAGGTGGCCATTCTTGGGATTCCACATCTTCCCCAGACTCATCTGAACACAGGTGCTGATGCTTTGCTCTGATGTGAATGAAGTACACAGCTCTGGACTTGGAGTCTCGAACCTTGGCTTTGAACCTCACTTTTGCTCCCTCCCAACTTCATGTTGTGGACCTCAGTCGATGACTATCTTTATGTCTGTTTTCCCACCAGTTGTTGGGGAGATAAATAAGACCAGGCATGTTAAACGTCTAAAGTAGCAAGAGCATGACACAGAGGAGAAGCAGAATAAAAATGTTGGCAAGAACTCTCTCGGCACTGTTAGAGTTGCCTGAAATTATCTCTTTTAATTTTTATAACCCTCTTTATTTTTCAAAATATGTTTAATTTCATTTGTACAGCTTGCCTTGATCTTTGCTCACATAATACCTAAGGAACCTTTGGTCTTCAAGGGATTTATAAATACAACTCTGAAGATATATCCTTGAAAGGAACTGAGAATGCCAGGAACCATTTTCTAGTGCCTGGCCCATCTGCTTTTGAAATAAATTCTATTTTAAGGGTAAAGAAGGCAGTGCATGCATTTCAGAATTGCCAGAACTGAAAGCCTTTGGTAATCCCCGTATTTTATAGAAAAACTGAAGGCTAGAGAAGTTATGTGAATTAGTTACCCAAGGTCGTACAAGTCATTGGCAGCAGGACCATGAACCCTAGCCAGCTCTCCTCACTCTCAGTCCAGGGTTCTTCATATTATAAAGAATTTCATGTGTTCTCAGATCAAAGGAGCCTGGGAAATACTCTCGAGACTTACCTTAGTGGTGGTTTCCCTCAGCTGTTGTTGGGTGGCACAGTGACCCACTGACCTACTGCCTCTTCCTGGCACTGGTTCCAACTGGATTTTAAGGGAGCTCAGCAAACCATGTCCTGAAAGGACTCTTGCTTAATTATATCTTTTTCCAGCACCTCTTCAGTGATGCTAATAATGTACTGCAACTCCATTTAGGGTGCCCTATCTTTATATTTAGTGGGGAAGGGTCTCATGGCCTTGAACTTGAGACCCTTCTTTCTTCTTTCTGAATGCTGGGATTAGACACATGTACCACCACACCAGGAAAGGCTGTCATCTCTTCTTCTCTCCCCGACCCCTGTTTATTGAAAATGCATTTTTTTTCCCTCACAGAATATAGCCTGATTACAGTTTCCCCTCCCTCTACTCCTCCAGGTTCCTCCCCACCTAGCCTCCTATCCAGATCCACCTCCTTTCTGTCTCTCATTAGAAAACAAACAAGCATCTTAGGGATAATAAAATAAAATATAATACAATATAAAAGATAAAACAAAAACTAGCACATTGGAATAGAACAAAACAAACAGAAGGAAAAGAGTCCAAGAAAAGCACAAGAAACTGTTGTGTTTTATAAAAAAGAAAACGAAGGTAAGGAAGGATATGTCTGGTAGAGGTGTGGTATGGTGCGGGGGGGGGGTGGGGGGTGGGGAGGGGATGCCTCTTAGGCCCATGCAGAGGCATTCCTTCCCTCAAGTATCAGCCTATACTATACTATACTATACTATACTATACTGTACTGTACTATACTGTACTGTACTGTACCATACCATACCGTACTATACTATACTGTACTATATGATTCTATAGTATAGAATAAAGTTTATTTAGGGCATGAAGAGAGTACTTGGGGGGTAGTAGAAACAGAGAAAGGGAGAGAGAGAGAGAGAGAGAGAGAGAGAGAGAGAGAGAGAGAGAGAGAAGAGGAGAAGAGGAGGCTGGCCATAAGGGGCACGGGGAATGAGGAGAGAAGAGGCAGAAAGAGAAGAGGGTAAAAGGGTAAGAGAGTAAGAGAGTGGGGAGTGAGGAAGGGGAGGAAGGGGCAAGCAGTCAGGCATACCTGGCTGTTGCCAGGTAACTATGGGTGGAGCCTAGAAGAAATGATATATATATATAACAGAAACAGATATAGATGCAGAAACCCACTTGTTTCTAGTCTCAGGAATCCCATCAAAACACTAAATTAGAAGCTATACTATATATCCGTAAGAGCTGAGCAGGCCCTGCGCATGCTGCCTCAGTCCCTGTAAGTTCACATGTATGTTGATCCTGTTGTTTTCAAAAACCTTGTTTCCTTAGTGTCCTCTATCCTCTCTGGATCTTACACTCTTTACACCTTCTCTTCATCAGAGTTCCCTGAGCCTGGAGAGGGGGAATTTGATAGAGATATCCTGTTTAGGGCTGAGTGTTGCAAGGTCTCTCACCTTCTGCATATTATCTGGCTGTGGGTCTGTGTGTTTGTCCCCATATGCTGCAGGAGGAAGCGTCTCTGATGATAGCCGAACAAGGCACTTACCTATTAGTATAGCAGAATGTCATTAGGAGTCATTTTGTTGCTATGTTCCTTCAGCAGCACAGTAGTAACTGGGTTTCTCCTAATTCTCTGGCCCAGCTCATCTCAAGCTCGTGATCACCCAGGCAGTGTTGGGTATGGGTTCCATCATGTGGAAGGGGACTTAAGTAAAATCAGATACTGGTCAGTTACTCTCACAAGCTTTGTTCCACTATTGTACCAATGCATCTTGCAGAACACCATTGTAGACCAAAGGGATTGTATCTGGGTTGGTGTTTGGTAGCATGTAGACTACCTTCCTGTACCAAAGACACAAGCACATAGCAGTGAAGGCTCTACATAGGCACCAGCTTGACTACTCTATGTTCGATGAGTTGTGTAGGTGTTGTCTTCAGCAATAGGATCTTGCCATAAGTTTGTGGAGAGCAACCTATTGTCTTGGCAACAGCCTGGGTTGTTTGGGCATTCCCATAGGACCTCTTTGGCTAATGATTTAATTAGATGTAACCCATTCCTGGTACTGGAAGCTTCATGTGGTGACAAGAGATGTACAGTTGTATAATTTTAGGAGACACTATTGAATTATGCTTCTCTACTACCCCTCAAATGGCCCTTAATTGTGGCTGTCTTTCCCCATATGTATTCTCTCCTTTATTCCCTCCACTTGATTCTCCTTCTAACTCCCTAACTCCAACCCATCCATAATTATGTATTCTTCTGTCCTGTCCTATCCTATTCTTTGGGTCCCCTGTAGTCCCTTGGCAACAGCATAATGTGGTGGGAGTGGATGCCTTAGTGGGCCCATGCTGGGGTATACCTCCCAGCAGAGATATCAGCCATATGATGGGTCTAGGATAACATGAAGTTTATTTGGGACATGAGAAGGGGTTTGGGGAAGAGAGTAGAGGCAGAAAAAGAAAGGGGAGGACAAAGGACAGAAAGAGAGGAGAAAGAAAGAAGGGAAAAGGAGGACAGTAAACAGTGGAAAGAAAAAGAGGGAGGGAGGAGCAAGGAAGAATTGAGAGCCAAACGGTCCTTTTCTAGCAAGCCAGGCTCACTTGGCTGTTGCTAGGTAGCTGTTGGGCAGAGCCTAGAGGAAATGCTAATACTCTATACCTAAGCTCTGTGATTCTATGGACTGTAGCTTGACTATCATTGACTTAATAGTTCATATCCATATACAATTGAATACATAGCATATTTGTCTTTCTGAGTCTGGGTTACCTTACTCAGGCTGGTTTTTTGTTGCTGCTTTTTGTTGCTGTTGTTGTTGTTTGTTTTTTTTTGTTTTTGTTTTTGTTTTTTTGTAGTTCAATTCATTTACCTGTGAGTTTCTCGTATATATGATTGGCCCTTACATTCCTTCCGGTCCTACCCTAGTGGCTTTGTTCACACAGGAACAACCCAGAAGCCGGGGATGGAATGTCATTAGTTTTCCTGGTTGAGACTTACACAACTATTTCCTGAATCGTCACTGATGTGTTTATAAAAAGATAAAGACAGAAGGAGTATGTCCAATGGGGATGTGGTAAGGTATGGAGGAAGGGGATGTCTCAGCATCCCTTCCCCATGAGGGACCAGTATAGTATAGAATAGAGTTTATTCAGGGCATGGGGAGGGGAGTTAAGAGGGTAGCAGAGGCAGAGAAAGGCAGAGAGAGAGTAGAGGAGAAGAATAGAGGGCAGCCATGAGCACACTGGGGAGAAGGGAATGGGGGGGAGAGAGGACAAAGTCCAACTTTACTGGAGGTTTTAGTTTCAGAGCCTGGGACCCAGAAGCCTTACCAGTCTAGGCTTTGCCACTGTACTTCAAGAAGCCAATTAGACAAATAATAAACAATTCAATATGGCCATATTGGGAAGAGGGATTGTTGTGTTTTATAAAAAACGAAAGAAGCCAGGGATAAGTTTGGTGGAGGTGAGGTATGGTGTAGGGGAAAGGGGGTGGCTCTATAGGCCCATGCTGAGGCATCACTTTTAGGACATGGATGGGAATTGAGGGGTAGTAGAGACAGAGAGAGAGAAAGAGAGAGAAAAAGAGAGAGAAAGGGAGGCAGAGGGAGAAGGAGAAGAAGGAGAAGGAGGAGGAGCAGGAGCAGGAGCAGGCGGAGAGAGGCAGGGGAGGGGAATGAGGAGAGAGGGGACCAAGGGGTTAAGAGAGTAAGAGGAAGTGGAGCAAGAGAAGAGAGAGAGGAGGTGGCAAGCAGCCCCTTTTATGGTAAGTCAGGCACACCTGGCTGTTGCCAGGTAACTGTGGGGCCTCACCTAGAAGAAATGCCAATAGGGACAAATAAAGAGGTAAGGCAGGACTCCATCTAGTTGGTCTTCTGAGTTCTGACACTCCAGGCTTATGCTTAAATAGAGCAGGAATGATCCATGACCAAGAACTCTTTGTTGAAGTGTGGTTTGGCCTGATTTTGACCTATCCTTGTCTCAGCTCCAGTCTCTTTTGCAAGGTGGCCTGAGAAGCTGTCAGAACTGTGGGCCGTCTTTCTGAGGGAGAGGAGCCCCTCCTCTGCTGGTCCGGGACTTCAGCCTTTTTGTCTCCAGGCATGAGATTGCTGGAAGCTACGGTTCCCTGGGGACCATTGCTTCATTCAATAGCTTGAGGGGTAAAGGGAAGGGAACATGGGACTCTTTAGAATGTCTTCATTTCTGCCAAAATGTTACACCACAACCAAGACTGTGGCCAGGACAGCTTGCAAAACCACTCCTCATCCAACCTGAGGCATTCGTCATGTCAAGGAACAAAATTACAGTTCTAGTTAAAGATCCTAGATATCACTGCTTTCTATTCTAAAACCAGGCAACACGGAATACTACAAAACACAGTATGTTTTCCAATGAACCTGGTGGCAGAGGTTGATTTTATAGACAGGGAGAAGCCTAAGCAATCGCAGATTGGTCCCTCCCTGTGCGTGAAGATGGGAGAGAACAACAGAAAAATAGCCAGGTGTGGTGGCACATACTTATAACTTCAATACTTGGGAAGGTGAGGCAGGAGGATTGGGAATTCAGAACCATCTTGGGCTACATCATGCGGTGCTGTCTAAACAGAAAGGTAGAACTGATAGCATGAGTCCCTTCACCTTTCCTGCTTATGAATTAAGGTATAGGTGAAAAATTGAAACTGGTCATTTGGGAAGAATTTAGTTGTTGTTTCTCCTGGTTCTGGGGAAGGTCCAATAAGAAAGCTTAGTTTCAGCACTGTAGAATGGAGCGGTAGTATGGGTGATTGCTTTCTGATTGTTTAATCCTGGTTGTTGGGGTCTTGTGCAACAGCTAAATCCATCACAATGCTCCCTGTAACTTCTGCTTAGCAGTTGCTTCCGACTTACTCACTGCGTGGAGGTAACCCATGTCCTTGTTTGGCAGAATCAGAGCCTTTGGACAGCCCCCACAGCCGAGCTGCAGACATAGGGCAAACACATTTGCCCCTCCTTTACCTGGCAAAATCCAAATTAGAAATTTGCTTAGATTGTTTCCTTTCCTGGAGAAGGTGCCAAAAGCATCCATTAAAGAAAAAGATAGGAAGACCTACTGGTCAACTCCTATATATTTTGCTTGAAAATACATCACCAAAGTGGAACCAACTTACCAACTTTAATTTCCCATCCCATCTACCCTTTGGCTCCAAGAAAGAAAAGGGAAGTTACCGTCACAGCTGGAGGGGGCTGGGAGAAGGCTCTTCTCTGACAGGAAGGGTGTCTAGAGTAGCTACATCCTGTTTGTGAGCCGCCAGTCATCAGACTTCCCAGGACTTCCTTCTCTGTTGACTTGTTTTCCTTCCAGACTTCTCTTCTCAACCACTCACATTGCCTTGTCTTCTGTTTCAGCTCTGGGGCATAATCAAACAAGGCTACAAGTGCAGAGGTAAATACCTGGGATGCAATGGATATTTTGGGTAGAGATCAAGTCTGTCTGATTAAACCATAAATAGTCTTGACCTCATTGAGAACTTTGGTCTCTTGAGACAATAGAAGCTGAAGAGTTAATGTGTTCCCCCATACACACACACACACACCCCACAATGGTCCTGAGCTTCCCAAGATCATCCCTGAAATTCAGAAAGGGGCCAGCAAGGCTGGCAGCTCTGTTTCCACTCTGGAAGCTAGGTCAGACACACGGTTCACACTCATTTGTGCCAATTTGGGTTCTTTTTAGACTGCGGAGCCAACTGTCACAAACAGTGCAAAGACCTCTTGGTTCTGGCCTGCAGGAGACTTGCCAGGGCACCCTCCTTGAGCAGCAATCCCGGGTCACTGCCTGGAAGCCCAGCCTTGCCCCCAGGTAATGCTCTGTGTTCTTTACAACCCCTCCCATGCCCACCTGCCCCACAGTGTTTTTTTAAGCACCTCTCCATCCCTGTCCCTGATCTGTGTTCTGAGTCTACTTAGGGTCTGAATCACACAAACAGCAAGGGTACTCCCTTCCATAGATTACTCTGGATGCTAAACCCTTAATTCTGTTGCTTTTGATCTCACTCACATGCAATTCACCTGCTGCTAGTTTAATTCTAGCCCTAGTCTGGTCTTCTAGGACCTTGCATATCAGATTCCTGGCATCTGTACCATCAGTGATGGTTTGCACCTGGACAGACCAACGTCAAATAATAATCACTCTTTTTTTCCCTTCTAGTGCAGGATGAGGTATTTGAGTTTCCTGGGGTCACTGCTGGACACCGAGACCTGGACAGCAGAGCCATTACCCTGGTTACAGGATCTTCCCGGAAGATCTCCGTGAGACTGCAGAGGGCCACCACTAGTCAAGCCACCCAGACTGAACCTGTGTGGTCAGAGGCTGTCTGGGGAGATTCGGGGTCCCATACCTTCCCCAAAATGAAATCCAAATTCCATGACAAAGCAGCAAAGGACAAAGGCTTTGCCAAGTGGGAAAATGAGAAGCCTATGGTACAAGCTGGTGTGGATGTTGCAGATCGAGGCACTGCATTTGAGCCTGACCAGGATGATTGGCAAGATGAAGCCAAACAGGACGGTGAGGTCAGTGTTGTGAATCCATGACTACCCTCAGAAGGAGGAGGCTGAGGGTACTGATATGGGTGTGTAGCTCTGGAAAATAGCCTCATGACTTAAAAAGCACTAGGATTGGAAATCAAGATGTATTCCTTTTATGGTTCCTACTGGCTAGTAATATGAGCCAGGAAAGATGATTTCCTGCCCCTCCCACCTGTTTCACCATGCATAAAATCCAAATAGAATTCTGAAATGTAACGAGGTCATGTCTGTATTGCAAAGATACACAAGGGACCTACCTGTAACTGTTACATGTATTTACATAGCAGTACAATGCAAGGTTGCTTTATTGTCCAAGACAGAGATGGGGCTCACACCCAGGGAGGACTTGTAGAGAGGAGAATTAGATTCTCACCTGTGCTAAAATAGACCCTTGATAGTGTCAAATTAAAAAGAGGGCCTGCAATCCAAGATGCGAAGGCTGCAATGGTCTATAAAGTGGGCCATGTCACCCAAGAATCATATTCAGGTCACCCAAAGTAAACTGGTATGCACATGGAATGTTAGAATATGCTGAAATTATAAATTGATTCAAGATGGAGGAGACAATTAGTCAACAGTCCATGGTGTATTAATAGGTTTGGGAACATCAAATAATTCCTAAAATAAAGCAACTATTGAAAAGTCAAATTCACACTGTATGAATATACAGTGTACATGCATATGCACGTATCTATATGCAATTTTTCATGCAAAATTTCTTAGTGCCCTTATATATGTTATAGCATGAATTTATGAGATGAAAACATTTTAACATGGAACATTTGGGAGAGGGACTAATATTTTGTGTAGCAACCTACAGGAACACATTTATTGTACATGAACTCTGCATGAGTAAGATCTTCATGTTCTGAGTGGACAATCTTTTTTATTAGCTGTTTGTATGTATATGAATTGACTCAGGTATGTGTGTATGAATATGAATGTGTGCCAGTCCACATGTATATGCATGCATGCATGTGCTGAGGACAGAACTGGGTGTTGAATGGCCTCTCTCTCTCTCTCTCTCTCTCAATCTCCATTTTCTTTCTCTAATTCAGGGGTCTTTCTCTAAATTTGGACTTATGTCTTTCCTCTGCTAGGCTGGAAGCTAGTTAGCTTCTTGGCTCCTGCACTACCATCTCAAGGTTGCAGTTCCAGGGGTGCCCAAGACATCTAGATTGGACATCTAGCTTGTTACACGGGCACTAAAATCCATTATTGTGCAGCAAACACTTTGAAACATTGACCCATCTCTCTGTTTTTTTTGTTTTGTTTTGTTTTGTTTTTGAGATGGAGTCACACGATGTTGCCCTGGGCTAGCCTCTGTCTCCTGAGCTCAAGGGATCCTCCTCTGGCTTCCAAGTATCATGGACTCAGGCTCAGGTCACACCTGGCTGACTTTCTATGTCAGCCTAATTCTCTCCTAAATATGGAAGCTCTGAGGTGCTCACCTTTTGAGGTCTTCCCTTATATTCATCTGGAAAATGGTATTTGAGTGACACTTTGCTTTTGTTAATTGAGACCCAACTCTGCAGCAGGTTCTTGTTTGTATTGCAGGATGGCTGAGCTCAAGCTTGCAAAACCAAAGGCAATCAAGTCGGCTTTGGGGAGGAGAGAAAAGAGGAGCTCTGAAAGGCACTGCCTCTTTCAGAAGTGGTCTGGAAAAGAGATTTGAATATGCTCACAGCCTCCAGTCATCCTGGGATCCCCATGACTGGACTACGGGATAGAGAATTTACCCTGACTCTAAACTATTTATTTCCTGTACTCTGCCCTTACTGAGGTGCCACGAAAACTAGCTAAGTAGTCAGCAGCTTCTCACATCTCTAAAGCCATATGTAGCCAGGAGAATGAAAGCCTTGGTGTGTGTGCATGCTACCCATTCTCTAAAATCAAAACTTAGCTCTTTAGGACAATATTATTTTTATAAAATGTGTGCGTGTGTGTAGGGGTGTCTCATAAGAAGTTGAGTTTGAGCTCCTTTTGTATGCCTTTTAGATGGGACCAGGACTTGAAGTTTTACAGAGGGACAAAGACATTCTTTAGACCCTGGAAGGCAGTGAGTGAACCCTCTCCTGAAGATTAGCTATAAGCAATGTTTATAGTGTCCTACCACACAGTGGCTGTGCTTGTAATGTCATGTGTGTACATCATCTAGGTCTTAACGAATCCTGAATCACTAAGGGGAATCATATCCCCCAAACTCCCCTAATACCCATGGTAGATATGGTGAAAAAAAAAATGCATATACCTGACCACCTAATTGGGTTCCCCACTCTTTCTGAAGATTCCCAAAATAAAACGTTAATTAAGAAATCAAATCAAGTTCCAAGGGATAAAATTTAGTAGAAAGACCCACCGAGTTACTAAATTAAACAAAACCAGTTTGGAAAGCTGAAAGTAAGCCTAAGATTTTTATTTTAGATAATTTCAGGATTCAATTTCTTCCTAATAAATTGTCATCTACAGTTAAAAAATATTCACAAAAAGAAAAATCACCATAAACCTCAACTATGGATTGATATTCCATTTATACCTTTAAAATATTAAATATTTAAATGTCTTTGTGTATCTTTTGAAATAGATTCATGATGCTCAGAAATAGCGACACTGCTAGGCTGATGTACCTATAATCTCTGCACTTGGGACATGAGATAGGAGGACTCCAAGTCTGAGGTCAACCTGGGCAACTCAGCATGAAAAAAATGTCTAAGAAAAAAATGTAGAGACTGGAGAGATGGCTCAGCAGTTAAGACACTGGCTTCTCTTCTAGAGGTCCTGAGTTCAATTCCTAGCAACCACGTGGCAGCTTACAACCATCTATAAAGGGATCTGATGCCCTCTTTTAGTGTGTCTGAAGACACATACATAAAAATAAATCTTTAAAAATAATAAAAATAAAAGAAATATTGAGGTGATTGATTCTGTCATTGAGGGGACCATCCCATATCAAATAAGGTTAGAAAATATTCCACAGAGGTACCAGGTCCACATTTGAGGGCTAACATGTGTCTATCCCATGTAAAACTGACTAAGTTCTTATTTGTGAAAGTCACTTCCATATAGCTCAACTGATAATTCTGTGCTCATCCTTAAAGAGCATGAGGACATAACTGCTAAGTGGTTCCAGCATCTAAGACAACCTTGGTAGAGGTAACATAATGTGCCCCAACGGTTATGGAATGGGGCATGATTCAGATTGGGGATATTGAACAATAAGTGACGTCTCTAATTGAAGGAGCTGTGATTAATCTAGATGAGAACTCACTTAAGGACTGAGTGCCTCAGGCAGTGCTGTTGGATCTATGTATATAGACTGTTTGTTACTATTCATAAATATAGGAGAGTACATGTTAAGGAATTCAAAATAGAAACTGGCAAGCCAAGTGCAGGCAAACCCTCTAAAAATACTCAGAAAGAAACCTGTTAAGGAATGTTGGAGTTTTTGTATTTCTTTTCAAAGGAGTTATTTCACCTGCCATTTGATTTAGGTATTTATGAGTTTTCATATATAGAAGGAATTTTGTATCTTTGGTCTTCTTGTGATAAGAAAAACAAAATATACCTTCAATGAAAAATAAACACAAACAAAAAGAAGTACAATGTGTATTATTATATGTATGTAGATAGCATGTGTATGCCTGTGGATCACATGCATGTGAACAAACACAACTGTTACTAGTCAGCTGAGGAGAAATTTTAGTCCAAAATGAAGATGCCTTACAATCTTGACTATACCTCTGACTAACATGGTGACTTTAATGACAACTTAAATTCATCAATTTTCCAGAGTTAGTAAAATAGACAAGCCCACGACAAAACAAATCAGAATGATTTTTTTCTTCCTCTTAACCTCTGTTTTGTAGTACATTGTCACCTTGATTTTCTTTTCTTTTTTTCTAAAAGAAAAGTCTTATGTGTATGGATCTTTTGCTTGCCTGTACCACACACATGCAGTGCCCTTAAAGGCCAGATGAGGGCACTGGATCTCCTGGAATTGCAGTTACAGACAGTCCTAAGCTGCCATGTAGGTGCTGGGAATTGAACTTGCTTCCTCTGGAAGAGCAGCCAGTTAATGAAAGCTCTTAACCCCAAGTCATCTTTCCAACCTCACTTTTATCTTCTTGGGAGAGAGGGTAATTCTGTGTGTAACTACGGAGACAGGGCTTCACTCTGTAGTGAAGGATGGTTGATAACTTTGATAACTTTCTAGGTAACCCAGGCTGACTCCACATTTGAGAGTAGTACACCATACCCTGCCACTCTCTGTTGTGGATAGCTCTGGTCTTGTATTTTGATGCTAATTCTCCTCTCCTGGAAAGCACTGCAATTGAGGAGCGAACTTTCTCCCCACCTTAACTTTTCAAATAAAGGCTAAGGCTGATGATTGGGCAGCAGGAGGGAAGGTTGAGCTGAAAAGTTTGGGGGAGCCGGGCCGTGGTGGTGGTGGTGGTGGTGGTGGTGGTAGTGGCGCACGCCTTTAATCCCAGCACTTGGGAGGCAGAGGCAGGCAGATTTCTGAGTTCGAGGCCAGCCTGGTCTACAGAGTGAGTTTCAGGACAACCAGAGAGAGCTATATAAAGAAACCCTGTCTGGAAAACCAAAAAAAAAAAAAAAGAAAGAAAGAAAAGAAAAGTAAAGTTTGGGGGAGAAGGGGAGAGAGGAGACAGACGAGACTGAGGAGGAGACTGGAGAGGAGGCTGGGAAGGCCAAGCCAACCTCTTCAGGTGAGTTAGGTAGGGCAGAGTGTATTAGCTACTTCCCTTGACTCTTTACTGATCTGCTTAAAGCAAACAGAAGTCAACTGCAGCCTTTTGTTGTAGGTCTGTCTCCTCCACAATGTCCCAGTAGTAACAGGCTTTGAATGGTCTAAGAGCTTTGCTGTTGGAAAACAAAGAAGGCAGACTCTGGTGGGTAAATGCACCAAACTGTTAAATTGTGGTAGAGAATCACAGTAGACTGTCAAAAGTAACTGCAGCAAGATTCTGGATGGACCAAGATAAATCTCACCAAGCTGTATTTTTAAAGCATACCTTTGGAATACAACTTACACAAAATTTATGTCCCACCTCCCCTTCTGTAGCCATGGGATACAGGTCATATCAGGTACATCTAGAGGAGCCTCCATTTCTTCATGTTAAAAAAAAAAATCTCATCGACTGGCAGTGGTGGTGTATGCCTTAAATCCCAGCACTCAGGGAGGCAGAGGCAGGCAGATCTCTTTGGTTGAGGCTAGCCTGGTCTGCAGAGCAACTTCTAGGTCAGCAGGGACTACAGAGAGACCTTGTCTTGAAAACCAAAAACCAACCAAACAAAAAAATCCCACCAATCAACCAACCAAAAAAACAACCCCAAAACAACAAAAGACATTTTATCACTTTCAACTACTTTCTTTAGAAAACCATTATTTAATTAAAATCTGTCAGAAGTTACTTTAAAAAGAAATATAAATGAAAACGATACCTAGAAGAGTGTTTTATTCTGGGTATTGTCACATGAAGATGAGTTCAATTTTTTGGAATTGACTTTTAGGACCTCTGCTCGCTCCGGTCAACCCCGCTTGCTCAGTCCCTGCTCGCTCCGGCCCAAAGATTTATTATAAAAAATACACTGTAGCTGTCTTCAGACACACCACAAGAGGGCGCCAGATCTCATTATGGGTGGTTGCGAGTCACCATGTGGTTGCTGGGATTTAAACTCAGGATCTTTGGAAGAGCAGTCTGTGCTCTTACCCACTGAGCCATCTCACCAGCCTGAGTTCTATTTTTTGTCTTTTTTTTTTCTTCTAACACTGTCTATTCTTCCCATTTAAAATTAGGTAGTCAAGACAAGGAACTGCATGGGTAAAATGTAAATTAGAGAAAAAAATAAATATGTAAATAGCCCAAAGCATAAATTTTAAGAGGCTAAGAGAATTTAACAGTGAGGTAGGAACACTGACAATTGGTTGGGTTTTAGAATTACAGGAAAGTAAGCACAGGACAATACTTCAAGATGGCTTCATTTCTGACTGCACCAGACTGAGCTGGGTAAAATGAAGGAGCACTTGGAAACCTCAGATGAAAACAGTTCCCGCATCTTGTCCTCTAGTGTCTTAGTGGCAGCTACACTGGAATTGTGCCCCCTGAGAATGTGTCAGAGTTCCTCTGGAGGAACACAGGGACAACATCACTTGGGCATTTTGATGAGCAACTGGCCTGAACACTTCAAAAATAAAACATAACAAAATTAGTGGGGAAAAAAGGAAGGGGACTGCAATTCTGACCAAATATTACACCCAAATTCAATGTAAGAGACCATGGTTATGTTCTGGGTCAAACATTAAATACATCAGGTTTTCTATCATAACTAGGAAAATTTAGATGTGCACTATGTTATACCGTGAAAGAGTGAGTGAATCCTAATCTACTTCAGTATGACGACTTTCCGGTTACGTGGGAGACTAGTTTTAGGAGACTCCGTAGACTAGTGAAGAAGCATCCTCACTGGCAAGTTATTCTTTCCTATACTTAAGACTACTATGTAGCTGGGTATGCCTGGCTGCAAAGTTCTTTTAGATGGTCTTTTTTTTTTTAAGAAAAAAAACAAAAAAACAAACAAAAACCCAAACATTTCTATTGTACATTATGATAAAGCAATATGGCAAGATTTTAAAATGTTGACTCCAGATAAAGCATTTAAATCCTTTACTATACATTTCTAGTTCTAAACAGTTCAGGGAAGAGACACATTTGTCTTTACTGTAAATCAGTTTTAAAGTTGCATCAGCACAAATCAAAAAATGGAGAGATCTTCAATCATAAGGCCAGGGGAGAAGATGGCCAGAGTCAGGTACTGATCAGAGGGTCTTGCAGGTGGGTATGGGCAGAAGTTACTGTGGTAGACATGGATTCAGTGGCTGTGTCATTTAACAAGCCAACAAAGAGAACAGACAATATTAATCCCTCTTTCTTGTACTTTGGATAAAAACTCAAAATCAAAATAACATGAGAACCCAGGGCACTGTTGGCCGGGGAAACACAACATCTGGCATCTCACTCAAAAACAAAAGGCTATGAAGCATAGAAAAATTGTTCAAATTTCTCCATGAAGTTAAGCAGCCTTAATGAATTCCTGACCACATCATTAATAAACATTTATTGCTGCTTCAACAGACTAAGTTTTGGGGTATATTTTGCTACACTGTAGACAATATACTGTTCTCCAAGGCAAATACAGCACAACCTTTGGAAATTATCCTGTTCACCAGACAGAGAAGCATGTATCTCTGGCAGGTATTTATGACACCAGTGCCCTAATCCACAGTAAATAGAATCAAACACAGGAATCTGTAACACAGGAGATTTATTTCCACTTTAGCTTGTCACATCACCAGCCAACAAATACACAACAGTAAGGTACTTGATCCATACCATCCGATGCAGGAGCTATGAGTGCTGGTGCCGGCGACTGAACTCACAGCCCTGAGCATGCAAGGCAAGCACTTTGCCAATGAGTAGTATTTCAGCTTTTTATTTCAGATAATTATAAAACAGAAACAAAAGTCATTAAGATTCTAGAAATACTTAAGGGTCTTTACAACATGACAATAAGGAGTCTTCCACTCTGCAAATGATTTCCTTGTTTTTGTAATGCTTATTACAAGGCTGCTTAAGTCCAGCAACTTTATCATAAAAAAACCTCTAGAACCGCAAAGCATCCTGACAGAGCAATGCAGATAGAGACAAGGAAGACAGGCAGGCTTAGCTGGCTGGAGAGACCCCTGCCTTGCTCAGATACCATCTGAGCAAACTGTAAATGGCTAAGATTTGCTGAGCTACAAAGATGTTCTTTAAGTTACAATGTATTTACGTGTCAGGCTAGAGTAGTGTACTGAGGAAGGAAGCTGCTCTGGGGCTGTACATCACCCATGTAAAGTGGACAGGTTTAGGCCAAGCTTAGTATTCTTAATAGTAATAACTATATTTCCTACTAAACCTAGACTTGCATGTCATTGTTTTCTTGGTCTTCCTCCTACCCTGACTCTTCTACCTGTCCCATAAGCCATGATTCCTTAAGATTATATATCTGAGCCACTACCTTTTCCCTCTAATCTAACGGGATTCAGTAGTGACTCATAATTCTGATTAAGTACCCTGATGCAAATTTCTTGGATCCTTGTTCCAGCCATCCCAAACCTTTATTTCTGAGGGTTTTCTTATGAAACACACCCCGGGATATTACTTTTTCTTCTTGTATTTTTATTACAGTAAATAATTTTGAGACAGGAGACTCGCCCTACCCTGGGCCACCCAGCAGGTGTTAAACACATCATTAAGAAACTGTTAAAAATATGGCATAATCACTAATGCTAATGGTATGATGATTGGTACCCAAACTCCTTCTGGTAAATATTTTCCTGCGTGTAAACGAACATTGGGGGAATGGGGAATTTAACTCCTTTGTTGGCAGCTGTTGGACTCTTCTTCACTGTACTGAATTCCTTGAACAAAATAAGGGTCAGTTAAGCAACGAGCCAGCCCATCTTACGTCAGAGTTTGCTGTTTTGAATACTGCTTTGAGGAAACTACAAGACAACTGCAGCAGCTTTCTCAGGTTTCTGAAGGTGCCACCCCAGCCATGAATGTTTCAAATAGTTCATACCAGGCTTTTTCCTATCACACACCTTGGATGGTCCTGCAACCATCTTCATGGGGCCCAGCTTCCTGGTAGCCTGTCCAGTACAAAGGCAACTACACCATGATTAGTACAAACACGAACTTCTATTTGAGAGTTTGCTGGGATGGGTACAAACACTCTTTAAGTGGCTATGTGAAGAAGATAGCCAGCTTACTAAACTAGACAGGCACACTCCTATGCTCCTCCTGATGCAGCAGGGTCACTCAACAAAAGGCTTTTTTCTATCTGATCACTGCTTTTAGTGAAATGATCTGAACGGCCATCATGAAGAAAGCAGCAGTAGAACAGCCAGCAAGCAGCACAGGGGCAGAGGCGAGGCTGAGCCGGTCAGGGGACTGACAGCAGCAGAGAGAACAGTAAGGACAGCAAAGACAGAGTTTCTAGCCGAGACTGATGGACAGAAGGTTGTAGAGTCAGAGAACCAGCAGGCCCCAGTTACCAGAAAAGTTCCAGAGAGCTGTTCTAGGCCAAGGGTCTCAGTCACTCCAGGCCTGGGAGCTGCTCTTACAGGAGGAGGGATGCTGATAACAAGCCTCCACCCTGAGTGGACAATACCAGCTGTTGCCAAGGGCTACACAAACATGTAACCCTAGAGGCACCACCTGTTTCTGTTCCCATCTGCCTGGTGCAGGTGTTCACTGCAGCCTTCATCATTAAACAGAAGACACACAGAAGCATTCAGTCAAGCAAAACAAATAGCTACATTGAGTATCTTCTTCTTACTTAAAACCTTTGCATTTTGCCATCTAATTATTACCGAAATCTGTACCATTTCCATTACACACGTACATCAAGCTTCTTGTACATCTCATTGTTTCTGCTTTATATGGGAAAAAGCAGAAACACCTTAAACAGAGTCCCTACTCGAGTCCATGAATTAGACGAATTACACAGGTTCCAAATTGGTATGCACCAGGTTTTATTGCTCTGTCACTGAACAGCAAGAGTATTTCTAACTATAATCATGCTAATGAGGAATAAAATAAGATCAGGGAGAAGTCTTACAGACCACTGTATGTAGTGGTTAGCACAGCATGAATCTATTTTTCTACCTAGGTAAACTCAAAGATACTTTTAAAAGGCCAGAGGATATGGTGCATGCCTGTAATCTCAGCACTTGAGAGTTAGTTGGAGGAGGGTCAGAAAACAAGGTCATTCTGGGTTAAAAAAACTAAGTTCTACACTAGCCCAGGCTACAGAAGATCTTGTATCCAAAAAAGCAAACAAAAAATCCCCAATTAGATTCCGTTGGGGAAGGTGGTGGGTGATTGCATCCACTTAAAATATACTGTTAAAAGGACATCGGCAGAGTTTAGGAAGAACCCATACAACAGAAATAAAGATGTGAAATGCTTAGGGGAAAAGGTGATTTGGCCAGTGGAAATCAGTTCTGAACATGTATTAGTGGCTTCAGTTGTTTCTGTCAGCGAGACTCAGTCTATGTCTGGTACAGCTGGACATCGGCCGGGTTGCTTCTACAGCATGAAAGGGACAGGTCTCATGGCAGGTTCAAGAGTTCTCAGCACAGACTCCTGTTTCCAGCTCCTGATCTTGGGTGGAACAATGGACAGGCCTACCTAATTTGTTCCACAGATGGCCTAGTGGTTCATGTGAAATACTAACTCCTAAAAAATCTTGATTCTCAAAGAAATCTCCATATGCCTTACTCTAGTAAATCACTCCTGACCACAAGGTTAAGAGAGTCTACAAGATCAGCCGAGGTATGGTGGGTGGCATTTACTTGTAGAGCCATGTGTTTGGGAGGCTGGGGTGAACCCAAGAGTTTGAGGCCAGCTTGGACATATTGAGATTCCAAGCACGAGGAAAACAAGTGAAAACAGCATATGCCATAATTTAAGGGAACACTACCTGCAAAACCCAACAAAACCCAGCAATGCTAATAGGGTGGTCAGGATATCTTATCTTGAGAATTGAGGGTCAAGGAGCTTCTCAATGTGGAGAACAATGTC
Source organism: Mastomys coucha (assembly GCF_008632895.1). NCBI lineage: Eukaryota > Metazoa > Chordata > Mammalia > Rodentia > Muridae > Mastomys > Mastomys coucha. Next base: position 18,955,158 of record NW_022196912.1, on the reverse strand, counting down.
TAGGTTAAATCATAAACAAGGATGAAAAATTTAAGGCCATCGTAGAGAAATCTAACATTTATTCTCACATGATCACGCCTGAGAAAGCAACCTTGTAAGAATAAATAAAATTCTACTTGTCAAGAGTAAGTCTAGTAGGAATACTGCAGAATTCTGGGTTATGGAAACAATTAAAACAAGTGTCTACCTGAGGTATTATGTCAAGACATGCGCTGTGCCAACTCTATTTCTAACAGGGATCACCTACAGTAAAGCTATGTATTCACTGCTGTTTAAGAGAAAGCTTAAGGGCTGGAGAGATGGCTCAGTGGTTGGGAGTGCCAACTGCTCTTCCAGAGGTCCTGAGTTTAATTCCCAGTACCCACATGGTGACTCACAACCATCTCTGATGGGATCTGATGCCTTTTCCTGGTGTATCTGAAGATAGCTACAGTGTACACATATACATACAATAAATAATTTTTAAAAAGTTGTATTTACTGAACTTTGAAAAAAAAAAAGGGAAAGCTTACACTCTAATTCATTCTAATAAAACATTTTGAACATCTTGCAATCACAAAAGCTAGCTGAAATTTGCTAAAATTAATAAAAAGATCATATTGTCCTTTCAAGGATAGTTTTAATTATCAGAAAACCCTTATTCAATAATAAAGGATTTTTAAAGACACCTATAAGGTCCCTTGCCTAAAGCAAGCTATGATACCTATAAGATTCCTTGGTTTATACTACCATTTAGGCCCTGTGAGATGGCTAAGAGGAAGAAGGTATTTGCTCAGGCCTGATTACTACCCAAATTTGATCTCCCAACTCCCTCTGTTGGAGTGAGTAACCAACACCTGAAAGTCGTCCTGTGACCTTAAGATACGTGCCCCCACTCACACACAATAACCCACACAATACATCACACCATACTAAACTTTAAAAATGTTCCACTTAGCAGAAGATACAATTCCTCTCCTAATAAATATCTTTGTATTTTCCAGTTCACTTTCTTCTAAGAAAACCAGTCTCTTGGTTTTAGGAAGAACGGAAAACAAACCCTCTGAGATTAGGGAGGGGCATTAATGTATCTTGCCTCGCATGTGTAGCAACAGCTACACCCAGTGGTCAGAGTCAGAGTAATGCTGCTATACATAAGGTAAACTTGGAAATAGCTTCTCCCCTTCCCAGTTTGTTTTAGCTTCCAGAAAAAGGTCTATCTTTTACTTAAAGAAATACTGTTCAGGAACTCCATAAGCCTGACACAGGTGCACAATGTAGTATGAAGATAGCTAAAATAAAACTCCCAAAGCAAGGAGAGAATGTACAGGTACTTTATTGCTCACCTCTCACACAAAACACACCTCCAGCCACTTTCTT
>NW_022196912.1:18913798-18952316 GCF_008632895.1 Mastomys coucha | reverse complement strand
TCGGCCTCCTGCTTGCTGTTGGGGGCCATCTTGTCTTTTCTGCCACGGTGGCATCTCTGGGGGCGGAGGTTCAATTTCATTAGGTCTGCCACCTCTGTCGGGCACCCTGCCCATCAGCACCTATGCGATAAGAAAGATAATGTAAACCTCTCATTTTGCAGATAGACCAATGCATGTGAAAGAAAATCAAAAGAACTCTAGTCACCTTATTAATGGCACAGGCAGTCTTTTCTCTTATGGACCCACTGCTTGTCCTTAAAATCTTTGACAAATCTTGTCTGGCGGCCAAAAGATGAGCAACAGAAATATTACCTTTAGGAGACAAGACTGAACGCTTTGGCTGGTAAACCTTAGCTAATTTTTCTGTCTGACTCTGTTGAAACAAAAGTGTTCAAAGACAAATGTTAAAACTCAGAATGGGGCACAGAAAACAACCACTACAACTAAGAAGACTAAAGATCTGATGAGAAGTTTACTGGGTTCCAGATGGCAGGAAATAGTTTTAAACTCTGTACTGTTTCCCATACTTAGGAATTACCTTACAAATACAGCTGCCAGACTTGTTGACAAAGCAGGCGATGAAGGTGGGGCTGGGGTTACCTGGAAGCTTTCCTTTCAGGTGTTATAGGACTGTGTCTATAAACAATTACTTCAGCGTACCTTAGCTCTGTCAGACCAGCCAAAGGACTGGACAGTGACATCCAAACGTTTGATTAGCAGCTTCCTCCGGACTTCATATTCATTGGCTATGGCTTGGTTAATGGCTTCTATCTTTTCCTAAAGCACAATTTAAGCAACCAGTTAGGATTTACACATGTGCTTGATCCCTGTTCTTAAAGAAGAAACTGATGCTTTCACAAGTGACTCCCCAGCATTCCCACACACGGTCCTTCCCACTGGCTAATATGTGAATGGTTAGTAAAGTGACAGGACAGAAAAGTTAGTCTTAAAACAATAATATATGTAAAGTAAGAATTCTTGGTTAGCTTTCCCATAATTCACTGCGTGAAGATGGTTCAGCTCAGGCAGGTTTGGATCCATCTGGCAATTAGAAAAAAACGCTTCACTCATACCAAACTTGATTTAATAAGTGCATGAAATATTTACAAATTATGAGATAAGTGCTTCAAATCACACATAAATAAAATTTATTCTTCATAAATCTGGAGGTTCCCCAAAATATTTCAAGGATGTCCATGTAGCAAATCAGAAAGTGTAATTTAAATCAGGTGTCATCACAGTACTTGGAAGGCTGGCACTATGAGTGCTGACATAGAAAGCCTGACATAAAGGGTGGTTCCTTGGGATGCTGACTCAGGAGGATCACGACTCACCCAGTGGGCTGGTCCCATCGGCTTCTTCAATAACGGCTTTCCCACATGATTAGGTGGAACTTTTGCTAATGTTTCCTTTAACTGACACAAAAACAAATTAATGAATAAAAAAAAAATCTAAAAGTAATACGTATCTTCCTCATTACCCAATTCCCATCATATCTTGCATCAAAAGAAGAATCCTGACAGAGGCAAAGGTGGAGGCAGTTTTGAAACATAAATGTAAAGACCCATGAGATGAGACACTGGCTTGTCCCACTCCTCCGTGACAGAGAAGCATGGATCCTTCCTTCACTGGACCTCAACAGTGCCTGAAACCAGTGGGCACTGGTGAGCATTAGCTGAATGAATGAATGAACACAGAGAATACGGACTACACATACACTGTTGTGCCCCACAGCGTTCACCCCATGGTGAAAGTGAGTCCAGCAGATATGCAGACAGGAAATAACTTTATACAACAAATACCATTTTCTTTTTCTCATTCATTTTTAAATTAAAATGGCTTGTTCCTAATCATTAACATGTATAAACATATACATATACATAAGAATCAGTATTCTGTTGATAATATGTGGCATAAAAGTGATTCTATTTTCACACACTATATTATGTTAATAGCCAGCAAATTGAGTTTGCTACTTGGAATATACAGACCCAAAGCAACTGGATTAGAAAACAGAACTTATTAATGTCCTTTTCTGTCCAGTCAGTAGGGGGATGCCATAGTAATAATGACAAAAGCTATAAAAATCACCTCAAAGTTCAATCATTTTATCAAGGACTTAAGAATCTTAGTTATTTTTACATTATATCTAGCTTACTTCAGCTTTTAAACCAAAGTATAAAGTTTCATTTTTGAAAAAGAAACATGTCAATGTTTAAAAATAACAAGACCAAAAAGCCCACTAAAATATTAATTTCTCTTTAAGGTATCTAGAATTTAAAACCCAAAACTCATTTATTAACATTCCTTATTACTATGTAAATTAGGTTCCCATTAAGAGAAATAAACTTAATGTTTCATTTCAAGCAAATGTAGGACTATGCCTTTAATACGCTACAATCGGTACTAAAGGTCTTACTTTTTTCTCAATCCCGCTGAAGAATTGGAACATAGTTATATTGGCTGGAGGTTTGGACATTCCTAGAGCAATACATATGCCTTTCAACTCTTGAAAGACCTCACTACCGCCTCCTTCTTGAGCTTTTTTTGGAGGTGCATTCACACAGAGCATTCTGGCAGCTTCTAGTTCTGAGATGAGGTATGCTGAAGTAAACAAAATAAGATTTCAAAATAAGATACTATAGTTAATAGCCATAAGTCTGGAGTCACAACTCTATAGACCTAATGATACGTAACTTTTAAAGCTGCAAGAATGGACAGAACAAGAAATGAAAATCACTGTTAACGGCTAACAACATAAATTACACTGCTTATGCAACTCAGGTATTCATAGACTGTTTACAGGTTAATTAAAATTAGGCAATACTTTGAAACCAGAGACCAAGGTTGATCATACCTAAAGATCTAGATTCTTGCATTTGATCATGCTACCTCCTGAACAGGGGTTGGCATAAGCTAAAATTTTGCACAAGGTGACAAATGGTCAATTTTCATTTTGAACCATATGTAGGCATAATGACAAAACTGCCCTGCTCTCTCTCATAATCAGCTTATCTAGAAGAGGTCAGGACCATCCTAAGTATGAAGTGTCGGCCTCTCTAAGGGTATCCTCTCATTTCTGCAATGGCCTTACTCACCTGCTGGGGGCCCTCTCGTTGGGCCTTTCCCACATGCCCTTCCTCTCCACATTCCTCACCTTCTTCCCCACCAAAACAACAAAACTTTCAAATCATTTCTGCTTTTCAGTATTTTTTTTATGCGTGTGTGTTCATGTGTGCACACCACAGCACATATATGGAGTTCAGAGGACAGCTTGCATAGTTCTCTTAACTATGGGAGTTGGTGGTTTGAACTCTGATGGTCAAACTTGGTGGGAAAAGCCTCTACCCCTGGAGCCATCCCTTGGGCTCTGAAGTCACTTTTTGTCAGTATTCCCTTTGTGTTGAATGTCCCCTTGTGAACTGTTTTAGCCTAGTATACATGAAGGCCACATCTTATGTAATTCAGCAGAAGCCTACCTAGTAAATGACATCCCTGTAACTGTCCCAAAGACACTTCCCAGTAAACCGTAGGATTTCCGAGCATTCAGCAATGTCTGCTTCTGCTCTTTTGGGAAGTATTTTCTAGGTCTCTCAATCCTATCAGAATCACCAAATTCGCTGTCCTCAGGTGGAAGCCAAGGGGAGGTCATGATTTTAATAAGTCATTTGTGAGAAGCCGTCAATTCCAGTTCTAAAGTAATAAATATAGCTGAGTTTCTGGAGAGGCCACTCCATGTGGCTTTAATAAATCTTGGTATGTTCCATGTAGTAAGCTATACTTGGATATTAAGACAATGAAAAAGCAAAACCCTATGGTTATGAAAGCAACTAGTGTTGTTGTAAACAGTTTTTACCAGTGTCCCAACACACTTGCTCTCATATGTCCATGACTGTGTTCCTGTAAAGACACAGGAGTTGGGTAGTTGCCACTGAGACCTCATAGAATGCTCTGCCCAGACTATTTAGTGTCTTGCCCTTTAATAGTTTGCCAACCCTTGTTCTAGAAAATCATATAACATGATTTAGAACACTGGTTGTCTAAAGAGTATGAGACAGTTCAGTCACTCCTGAAACTAATACCATCACATGAGCAAACTTTAAAGCAACTGACACATTCAAAGGCACTGGGGATAATACAAAAACCACCAAACTCAAAGATGATCTTTACTGACAATCTACTTAAGAATCAAAATATCTTCCCCTTTCATCTATTAGGAACTCAAGGTTGCCTTAACTTAGCTATGAGTATAAACCAAGAACCATACAAGGCCAGTAAACAGCCTAGAGTCCCTACGCTTAAAGATTATTATTCTATTCTGGTACTTCGAATGAGGTTCATTTATTTCCTCTTAAGTACAATGTGCTTAACAATTCAGCAGGGTGCTGGAAGAAAATCCTAGCATCAAGATGTGACAAAACTGACACTCGGCACAACAGAAATAGTCACACAGAGCACCAATGAGCACATATGAAATGCTACAATGAAAGAGATTACACACTGAGAGCTGCATTAGGGAAGGCAGGCTACAGTGACAAGGACAAGGAAAGGGACCAGTGTGCCTCGTGAAGGACGGATAGGGTGAGTAACCTTTAGCTGTTTCATGCTTCACTTATTTACAGGAGGAGCATGTGGTTGTGTACTTTTGATAAGCTCTTCGGGTATCAGCTCATAAAAGTAAAGTTTGTAATTATGACCCCAATTCCAAAATAGTATAGTCTGCTTAAGAATTAGCAAGGGTTAAAGCACTTTATAAAGATTTACAGTCGATGCGGTTTTCTTAAGTGTCGGTAGAAAAAAGGCTGAGTTCTACAGAAGCCTCAGCCATCTAGAGTCCCTTCCAAACATCTTGCACAGTGGTTATCTTCCTATGAAGATAATGTAAGTGACAAGCAGAACCAAGCAGGATAAGTGATACTACAGAGAAGAATTAGTTGGATCTGTTGCTGCTGTGCCAGTCACAATCTGAAGAAAACCGAATAAATACATAAAAGCTAAACATAAATATTAGTGTCTTTAGCAAGTCCTGACCCAGTGTGCATATACTGACCCAGCAACAAATACTAGACAAAGGGGACATTAAGTGACTGCAGTAATTTTTAGTGCCTAAGCAAAATAGCTATAACACATTCTCAAAAGAACAACAACAACAAAAAAAAACAAAAACAAAAAACAAAACCTAAAACAACATAAAACCTTCAAAAATACTATGGTTTAGTATTTTCAGACTCCACAATACAGCTATAAAGCCAACCAAACTTCCTGGACTATGCTTGTCATAGGACATTTAATTAACAAAGCTGAATTCGCTTAATTTCAGAATGCTACAGATTCTGAGTTAAGATTACTGCTTAAGCTTACTGGAAAGTTTGTACAAGGCAATACAATTTATGAGTTTACTAAGTGTATTTCAGGAAAAGAGACAGTTATCTTTTTAAAAGACATGGAAGGAAAGAACTTTTCATTAAAAAAAAAAAATGATGTTCCATAATGATCAGTGGTAGAGGAACCATTTAAGTGCTGATCAAGTATACTTAGAAACAAAAGCATTTACCAATCCAAAGAAACATCAATAAACAAAACACCTTTACAATATAAGCTTATAAGCACTGCTTTCTGCCAAAAAACCAGTCTATAGACTTGCCATTTATTACATATGTGCTTTCCATCTAGAACACAAGTTTAGGGTGACACACTGGCATGACACTCCAGTATCCCCACAGGTCATAACAGGAGAGGCACAGCAGCTAGAGTACCAAAGCAGAAGCCAGGGAAGAGGTCAGTTGAAATTCAAGCGCCATTGGTGTGCATGCCTCTACCAGCTCCTAGTTGGAAATGTAGCTAATTCTTCTTTTAAAATGGATAGTATTTGAACTAAAGTCACAAAAGCAAAATACTACAACAACAATAACAACAACAACAACAACAACAACCCACATATTACTTATGGAAAACAGACAAAAAGCTACATTTTAGTAGCCATGAACTTACTGAGCAAAAGGAGGCAGTTCTTCTGAACAAGAAGGCGCTTGGTTACATCCCCAGATGTCAGAGAAGGATACGGGCAGTTCATCTCCCCAAGTAGCCCACTCACCTCAAGCTGGAATTCTTCAGCTTCACTTGGACCTTGGGAGGATTAATTTTGGCAGCATTAGTCACATAATGGAGTTCCCACTAGGCTTTTCCTGTCTCAGCTCTTCTTCCTAATTCATCCTTTCTCACACCACTGCAAAAACCCTTTTATAGTGTGCAGAGATCCCCACGGCTCTGACTGACAGCTAGAGGTGAGGAAGAGCCATGCTAACAACCCTGCCCTCCTACACAAGCAGTAGCCACTCTTACTTGTTTTATGTGTTCTATATATTCCCAGTTAAAAACAGTATCCCATACAGTATTTTAAAAGTTTCTACAAATCAGTCACAGTAAGTGGCAGACTGCCAAAGTAGTTAAAAGCATTGGTCCCCAATTTCTCCTGACACTGTGTGGCTGAAGCCTAATTACATGACCCCAAGCAATGTACCTAACTTCTTTGGGCTTTTGTCACTGACTGCATAAGAGTTATAAAATCTAACTCATAGAACTGCTCTGAGGTCTAAATGAGTTAACCATTACATACTGCTTTGAGCACAAGGAATAATAAATATAGCATATGCTATCGTTATTATTAAGACACTAGATTTTGTTATTTGAATTGGTCAGACACAGGCTAAACTAGGATACAACCAACCTGCACATATTAAATATATTACCAGGCCAGGTGTGGAAAGTCCAGCACTTAGGAGGCTGATGCAAACTTCCTCAAACCAGCCTGCACTCTGAGAGACCTGTCTTAGTTAGACAACAATTCCTTGTGCCTCAAACATACTAAGAAATAAAATGTCTACCAGCAATGGAGAGTGAGCTCTTTAAGTGGGATTATACTGTCCCAGGAGTATGCTAATAGGCAGACATTCTTACTTCCTATCCATTAGAGCTCTACCTGTGACAGGAAGAAGCAGAAGGTGGAGTGTCAGGTTCCAAGCTCATTCAGAGTCAACAAACTTGCGGTAAATGTCAAGAAAACAGGCAAACAAGAAAAACAAGGCCGAGCAGAGGTATCACACGCCTTTAAACCCAGCACTTGGAAGGCAGGCAGGCGGATTTCTGAGTTTGAGGCCAGCCTGGTCTACAGAGTGAGTTCCAGGACAGCCAGAGCTACAGAGAAACCCTGTCTCAGAAAAAAAAAAAAGAAAAAGAAAAACAAGAAAACAGGTACTCTCAACTCTATAATCTGGGGTTGCTGCACCTGGTTACAATGTACCTAATGGTGGGTTCCAATGATATGACAATGGCCCAATGGAGTGTCCCCATTCTTCCCAAGCACAGTAGAATTACAATGCCCACACTACATACTGCACACAGCTCTGGGGTCTGGTAGACCTAAAAGAAGAACATTCTCAACTCTAGTAGTCACCAATCCAGGATGTCACAATTCAAGTTTCACAAAATACAGACAATGTGGGTCTTGCCTACAATCCCAGCACTCAACAGGCTGAGGCCAAAAGATCATGAGTTCAAGGCCAATCTATGCTACACGGTGAACCCTGTTAAAAAAAACAAAACTATGGCAAGCACATATATTTCATATATGAACTCCATATTTTTCTGTTTCAGTACAGGATCTTTTCAGCCTCTGCATGTCTTTTATTGCTGCAGCCTTATATTTAGAATTGCTTTATCCTTGAAAACAGCACAACATCAAAATCACTGTATGTGGGCACGTGTCTGCACGTGCGCTAGGGAGTAAGGGCTTGACATGTTTCTTTACATTTATAAAATTTAAAATTTTAGCTTTAATATTAACAATGTCCAGGTCACAATGCCCCAATTTTAATTTTAAAAAGTGGAGATTTACTCACTGTTAGTTGCCTGCACATTTTCTTCTAGCTTACAGAGGACTCTTAATTCAGACACCAGCCAAGCACAGAGTTTGGTAAACTCAGGGGAAGCGGCTCCAGCAGAGACTGCCTGCAACAGTGCACCATCGTCCAACAATGGGCCCTTGTAACTGGTGGGGAAGAAAGTACATTTCAGAGGAAAAATTAGTGCGCGGTATGTTGCAGGTAAAACACATCTATGCGTTGCTTATGTAAAAAAAACCATATGCATGTGGTCCATATAGGTACATATAGGCAAATACTCATAGACATTAAAAAATTTTAAATGACGAAAAAGTCAAGTTGGGTATGATGGAATACGCCTGTAATCGTAGCCCTGAGGAAACAGAGAAGAATCTTTGCCTGGAGCCACAGTGACATCTACATAGTGAGGTCCTTAAAACAAACCAAACCAAAAAACCCTCAAAACACAACAACAAAGAAACCAATCAAGCCGTGCGGACACAACAACAAAGAAACCAATCAAGCCGGGCGGTGGTGGTGCACATCTTTAATCCCAGCACTTGGGAGGCAGAGGCAGACGGATTTCTGAGTTCAAGGCCAGCCTGGTCTACAGAGTGAGTTCCAGGACAGCCAGGGCTAAACAGAGAAACCCTGTCTGGAAAAAAAAAAAAAAAGAAAGAAAGAAAGAAACCAATCAAATGATGACTGCAACTCAAGCCTTCTAGGAACAGAAGAGGGCTGGGGATGCAGCTCAGGTGGGGGAGTGCTTGCCTAGCACACATGGTTGAGATCCCAAGACTTTATAAATTGAGCATAATGGCATATGCTTGTGATCTTAGCTCTGGAAAGGTGGAGGCATAAGGATCAATCAATCGTTCAAGGTCATTTTTGGCTACGCAGAGTTCAAAGCCAGCCTAAGATATAGGAGACACTGTCTTAAAACAGAGTCCTCTTCAAAACAAAAAAAACAAAACAAAAACCCTAAAAAACTCAACATAGAAACCCCACAATATCTACAAATGTAACGAACAGTCAACTTTTGCAGTTTACTTTCTTACAATAATCAATTAGGTTCTATTTTTGGAGATGTGGTTTAGGAACTTTTCCAAGTAATCATTTACTTTATAAATGTCTTTTGATTTTTTTTTTTTTAAAAGATGGGGTCTCATGCTGCCCAGGCATAAGAATTTAAGAGTAATCAGAACTGGGTGTTCTGGCACATTCATATAATACCAACTACTCAAGAAACTGAAGCAGGGAAATCAAGAGTTTGAGGCCAGTCTAGGAAACTTAGCAAGATCTATTTTTAATGAATCAAGGAAGCAACAAGCAATCAAGCACTCTTCAATTATATATTGTTGTGCTTAAGAGATGGCTCTCAGCAGGCATGGGTGCATGCCACTAAGGCTTGATCACACTATATAAGAAGAAAATCAACTGCAAACTGGCTCTGACTTCGACAAGCACATGGTGGCACATACACACAAATAAAGAAATCTAATTTTTTTTTCTTTCTTTCTTTTTTTTTTTTTTTGGTTTTTCGAGACAGGTTTCTCTGTATTGCCCAGGCTGTCCTGGAACTCATTCTGTAAACCAGGTTGGACTCAAACTCAGAAATCCGCCTGCCTCTGCCTCCCAAGTGCTGGGACTAAAGGCATGCACCACCACTGCCAGGCAGGCAATTTAGTCCTGGTTGTTTTGGAACTTACTATGTAGATCAGGCTGCCGGCCCCCCCACCACCCCCGGGATTAAAGACTTCGATACTGTGCCCAGTGTAAAACAGACAAACAAAACCAAAGCAGCTCAGCTAAGATTATATTCTTTTAAGTGAAATAGTTAATAAAAATATTGTCATCAAGGACAAACATTAAATATACTTAACGTAGTATTCAGAGGTCTGGATACTTTGAGATTCTTTTAAATATACCTGTATGTTTATATATGAAGTGGATTAGAAAGAAATCTTCCACACTCACACAAAATTATACATCGCCCTGGAACTAGATAAAAAAGGGATGGCCAGAGGGGAGGAACTGGAGAAATGGCTCAGCAGGGAAGAACCCATGCTGCTCTTATAGAGGGCCAGAGTTCCATTCCCAGCACCTACACTGGTTAGCTCCCAATTTCATATAACTCTAGTTCTAGGGGATCTGGCTCCTGCTTCTGGCCTCCTCAGGTATCCGGTATGCACATGGTATATACATTGGCACACACATACATACACATAAAAACAAAACAAAAAACCCAACACGTCTTTATTTAAAAAAAAAACAAAAAACAACATAGTAGATAGTAGAGACGTTTGAATAAAAGGTCCAGGCTTAGAAATTCCTCCTTGTGTTCCACATTCATTCAGCAGCAGCTGCTACATTCCTACTGTGTGCTAGGTTAGAGATAAAAGATAGCATTTGACGCTCTAGAGGCAGATGCTGATGGATCTCAGAGATAGAGGCCAGCCTGGTCTACACAACGAGTTCCAGCACAGCCAGGGTTACACAGAGAAACCTGTCTTGAAAAAAAAAAAAAAAAGATAGTATTCAATTGTAATTTTTGAGCAAATTTTTTAAATACACAGTAATCAACTAATAGTGACTTTTAATAATACTTAAATGTAACCACACTAAGTTAAAATTAATTAAACTTTCAGAAAAACTCCATGGTTTATATTACAATGCAACCTAACTATTTATTGGAGGGCAATTGTTGCAGAAATAATTAGTTATAGTAAGCCAGACAAGAAAACATCATTAGGATAAAAGAACAGTAATGGGAAGCAATTTCATCCATGGCTGCCAGTCAACTGATCTCCACCCCGCACAGGATGTCCCTCTGCTCAAGGGAAGAGACTCTCCTCGGGGCTTCTCACTGTGTGCTTCTCAGAGCTTCTGCATGAACTTAGACCCCGAGGAGAGTCCCACGCTGGCACAGAGCAAGTGTCCCTTCACAATGTTTACTGAGTAAGCAAATCATCTTTAGACACGCGTTGAAAAGCACCCATTCTGCAGAATAAGACTTACTTATGGCCCACTGCAAGAACTAAGCTGGCTAAGTCTGGGTTATCCACAAAATGTGATTCAAAGAAATGACCACGGTGGCTGACGTTAACAATGATGGTTACTAAGCTTCCTTTATGGTCAGTACCCACTAGGACACCAAGCTATTCACATGGGTTGAGCTTTGGATACCTCAAGGTGTCCGTCCCTAAAGAAAGGTTTCCCTTAAGAATTTCTATGCCATGGAAAAGCCTCAAGTTAAGCTTTCATAAAGGACTACAGTTAAAAATACAACTATAGGCAGGGCATGGGAGCTCACTCCTTTAATCCTAGCTCTCAGGTGCCAGAGTCAGATCTTCATGGCCGGAGTTATATTGCTACCCTGCTTCAAAAAACTAGCTAACTCTACGCTTATTTTCCCCTGAAATAGTTACCCGCAGGCAAATACTTAATCATGCAGGGTTTGTTTTGTTTAGTTTTTTGTTTAGCCTAAGAGCCTCTAGGTTCTCAAGTTTGAGCACCTTGATCTGGGAGACCGAACAAGATAAATAAGCCTTATTTCCAAATTCCTAGACGTAGAAGACTATGACTGGGTAATTATCACAAGAGAGTCAAGATGCAGATATACTGATTCTTAGTGGGTGAAGACGACCCTGGAATCCTGGAGTTCAGCGAGGCTGTGCTGGGGTCTGAAGTCATTGACTGTCATTTGGAGCAGGTGGTTGAATGGTTAGGTGCACAGCTGAGCCGGCTTGAGAGCCTGCTGCATCGCCCAGACGTGCGCTTTTGGAAGCCTAGGTGCATGCAGAGATGACTGAGCAAAGATTTTTTTTTTTTTTTTTGAGAGAAGTAGGGTGGGGGGTAAAAGCTCAAAACAGAAGTAGGAAACCTTGGGGCCAAGTAGGAAAGCAGATACAACTTTGGCAAACCATAAAGTAGGGTTAGGGTGGGAGGACCGGAGGCAAGAAGAGCAAGCTTGGGGAGTGGGGGTGGTGAGAACCGAAGCCCAGACAATGACATGCATGACTGACACACGCTGCGGATAGCCGGGCTGTAGGGAGCACGGGAGAGGACGAGGGCTGTCGGAGCGGCGGGGTAGGTGTGGACGTGGCACGGGGGTCCCTGGGCCAGCGGGAAGCTACGGCGGGAGTCGGGTGAGGCGTGGAAAGGCAGGTGGCTCCGACCGGGCGCCCGAGGAGTTGCCGGGGCTCTAGCAGAGTGGACTTTCAGAAACTCATGCCCCCGCGGTCTTACCCTAGATCTTCCAACGACTCCAAGATGTCAGTCTCCATGAGGTCACACTCCATGCTACTGTGGTATTCAAATTTCCGAGTCGTCAGGCTGCCCTCTCGCCGGCAACGCGTACCCTCGCGCATGCGTTCCTTCCCCGGAACTTCCAAGTCGACAGCTGGCGCCTCAGACGCTACATTGCGCATGCCCCGAGCGTGCGCAAGCAGTTTAGTTCCGCCCACTGCCCCACCTCACCAGGGGAAAATGGCCGGATCTGCGCGTGCGCAGTATGGGATAGTGAAGCTAGCTGCCCAAAGAAGGGCAGGAAGACGGGCGGCGTGGCAGCGAGGCTGCGAGACCCAGCCAGGCGCGGAGCTCTTGGAATGCGCATGTGCACGGCTTGGGGCGAGGCTGGCGCGGGAGGAGCTGGAGCCAGGTCCAGCCTGGGATTTTAGGGAGACAGCAGTGGTGAAGCTGCGCGTGCACCTTTCACCTGCGAGTCACCATAGAAGGGCAAATTTGTGCGTTCGCAACTACAGCCTAGGGCAGGGGTAGACGGGTCAAAAACAATGAAAGCCAGAAAAGTGCCATTTGAGTTTTCTTCAGTGTAGCCTCTGAATTTCACCGTTAGAGTAGTGGCTTTCCTCAGTATGGATGCTTCAGAAAGTTTCTCCGGAAATGTATTTTCTCCCTGTCCTCTTGAGCCTGCCCCAGACACCATGCATTTTATTTTAACGGGAAAGGGCACAACTCTATATCAAATACAATAGGGTATATTTGATTAGAGGCAGTTTAGACTGAATCAACTTTTTGTCTCCGTTGACTTTTTTTTTTTAAATACAGGGTTTTATAGAGCCAAGGATGGCCTGGAACTCACTATGTAGACCAGGCTGGCTGTGAACTCACAGAGAGCCACCTACCTTTGCCTTCCCAGTGCTGAGATCAAAGGTGTCTGCCGCCATGCTCAGCGTTGTCATTGCTTCTGGGTGTAGCTTTCTGTTATGATTATGTGCTTAAGAACTGTTGAATAATGAGGAAACCTTTTTCAAAGTGATGACATAATTAGAAAATTATATTTATCTACAAATTGCTATGCTGTTATATTGTGTAGTCGTTTGGTTTTAAACTTTTTCTCAAATTTTATTTTGTAGTTTCCGTTTATTTTGCCTATCGTGGACTGGGAGAAGTTTATGCACCTACTGTCTTAGTGACTATCCTCTTGACCCACGAATGACGTGATTTCTCCAAGAAAACTCCACTAAAGTTAAATGTTCTTCTAGGTGTATTCGTTGATTCTAATCTCCTGATTGTGAAAAGCTGCAAATCAGAGCCAAGGTTCTATGGGATTGTCGTGAGTCCCCTTAAGAGCCCACCCCTGCCCATCCCTGTCTTACTTAACCTGGTTTTGACTCTCAGGTCAAACTTTTGGAATGTGTAAACATCCCAGTAAGCTTGTGTCTCCTGAGGGCCCGGAGTGCCATCAGCTAACATCCAAGTTCTCTCCACATTACTGTAGACTTCCCACCTGCTGTCCCCACCAATACATCTGAAGAACTAATTCCTTGACTGAGGAGTTGATATTGTGTAACTATAGAAACCGTGAAACCAGTTCTGGGTTGGCACATGTTATGTGGGGCCATCTGAGTCTGTACCTGGGCCATGGTTACTCATATTTGGCTCAAGAAAAAAAAATATTTTGCTCCATCTGTAAGTAAGTAAGTAAGTAAGTAAGAACTATGTTTTGCATCAACATATTATTGTATAGGCTTATAATGCTGTATAAACATTGTTTGCATTATATAGATGAGCAACCTGAAGTACCATGTCTCACTGATCATTAGCACTCAGAAATAATAAGTGCATTTTGAAACTTGAGCATATTTGCATCCATATACTTACTCGATTGCTCAGACAAGGATTTAAAGCAGAACGTGAAAAGATAGGGAAATTAATTATCTGAATATCATATATTCAGATATATATTGTGTATATATTGTACATAATTTTAGTATAGTGACTTTTTATCATGGAAATGTTGAACATGCTAAAACAGTAACAATAAAAGATTGCTTTTAATAAAAAAGGTTTTATTCTTAATTCAGCTCCCCCAGCTGTGTTACACAAAACTATTTTAAACACTGACATTTAATTTTTAATCAAATCAAGCAAAGTCAAAGTTATCATTAGAAACAAGACACACTGTCACACAGTTTTCAAGCATTACCATATTTTAACTTTTGTAACTCAATAAGGGATTCCCAAGCAGTCGATAGTTTGGTTTTTATAAACACCTTTATGCAGAGTATCCTACATTATTAAGTATGGATTTTATAAACATATTATTGTAACAATGTAGCTGAAGATTATTACATCTTCCCTCAGCTTCTCCAAAAAAAGATTTGCAATAGTGTGGTAGAACTTGCATGGCTCTTTCCAGGATCACAAGTCTGTGGGTTGCAGGTGCTAGCCCACTTCTCTCCTTGTGTTTGCAGACTCGTCAGGTGATCTACTGTGTCAGAAATCCTTACTCCTGACTACAGAGTCGGCCAGTCAGTCAGTATAAACTCAAAGACTTTGTATCTGGAATCTTGACCAGTCCGATGAGGACTCACAGAGCCCCACAATGGCACACACCTAGTTTCTGAACAGTAGACTAAAGGCTACAAGCAAACAAAGGCTAGTTCTGGCCATGCCCGGGCTTGCTTTGGGTTGTACTTTTTGGAATTGAGTTTTTTTTCTTTTTTTTTCAGCTACCGTGGTGCATGTGAATCCCAGTTACAATGTAATGTAACTGTTCATGGCCTTGAACACCAGTCTTACTGAGCCAGGGAGAGAATGAGAAGTTCCTGTGGAGTTCAGACTGCTGATGATAATGTCAGCCAGGGACCCTGGCAAAGTTCATTATGTTCATCATCGCTTTCTCTGAGGCTCCTGAATGTGCTCCTATGCAGCACCCCCCCCCCCGATACACATGCACACACACGCACAACACACACGCACACACATGCATATCAGTGGTGCGCTTGTGACTCATTTATTCACACCTAATGCATACTACAGGGTAGCCATGTCTAGACTTGAGATTGCTTCATAAGTGTTTTGTCAGCTTTTGAAAGTTAGATTGAGGTCAACTGGAAGACTTTCAAGGGACGATGCTCCTTGTTTCTTGGTTTACCTGATAGCTTCTGCCAACCACAGCTAGACTTTTATACAAATTGTTTCCTCTGACTGGAATCCTCTTCCTTCTCCTCTGCCTGACAGATGCTTCTTGCTCCGTCTTCAAGACTAAGACAGCCGGGCGGTGGTGGCATACGCCTTTAATCCCAGCACTTGGGAGGCAGAGGCAGGTGGATTTCTGAGTTCGAGGCCGGCCTGGTCTACAGAGTGAGTTCCAGGACAGCCAAGGCTACACAGAGAAACCCTGTCTCAAAAAAAAAAAAAAAAAAAACCAACAAAAAAACAAGACTAAGACAATTTAGTTTGCTTTCCTCTACCAACAAATGCGTACTCGGCAGGTCGGCACAGGCAGCTCCAGTGTATTCTCCTGTCTGCTGGTGTGCTCCTGTGCTGATCAGCTCACCTTCGACTCTATCTGCACACTGTGTACAATGTCAGTGCTCCACACAGGAGGAATTCTCTGTTGATACAGGTTAAGGTTAAATTTCCTCTCCCTTGGATTTTTGAGGTAATGGCATGCAATTCAACTGATTCTCATAAGCACCTGAGAAACTTAACTGTGGAAGAGTTATGTATGTGACACACACAGTATTATGTTGGTGTTTTTACACTTGGCTTTGCCTTCTGGATCACTTGAAACTGCCTCAGGTGACTCCATGACTATTCCTTCATAATTTGTCATTTAATTGCATTTTACTTTTATATTGCTTATAGAGTACCTACCCCTTGCCTGTTACACTGTCGTGCATGCAAAGGGCATCAATAACATTGATAGTTGACAAGAAAAAAAAATCCTTCCCTTTCTCATAGCCAGAGTTTTCTCCTGAAAGAATAAAGTGATTCTTTGCAGAGGAAAAATAAGTAGACAACAGTGAATTATGCTTTGAGGACTTGAATCATTCTGGAAGTCACTTGTGTTTATTTAAAACGTGGCTATTCTGGTAGAATGCTTTATTCTTTGCTGACTCCGACCGCTATTAACAACTTTGTCCTGTGATGTTTTTGGATTTGGGGGTCTTGAGTCTTCAGTCAGCCTGCCTGCTGTTCTGCAATCGGCAACTGGACACCATGAAACTCCAAGAATTGTGATGGAGATGCTACTGAACTGGTATATTACTAGAAACTGAAGGTAAATAAAGTATAAAAAGCCTTTACAGCCCAGTCCTCTGGAGAGCTTGTACTTTGGACAGGCAAGCAGGCTAGTTTTGAAAGTCCTCAGAGCATCTTAGTTTCAAATTCTTAGAAAGAATTATACTTTATTTTTCATTGCTTTTGAAATAAGACCATTGCTTACAAATACAATAAAGGTAAAGTTAAAACCAATTATATTTGAGAATTGCTGTGTTGAGTGAATTATTTAAAAAAAAAAAAAAAACTTGGAGCCTGGCAGTGGTGGCACACTCCTTTAATCTCAGCACTTAGGAGGCAGGTAGGTTTCTGAGTTTGAGGCTAGCCTGGTCTACAGAGTGAGTTCCAGGACAAGTAGGGCTACACAGAGAAACCCTGTCTCAAAAACAAACAAAGAAACAAAAACAAAAACAAAACAAAAAAGAAAACAAACCAAAACAAAGAACTTGGATTTAGTTGCATAAATTTAGCTTTGAAGAGAAACCTGAAAGGTTATTCTAGAAGGGTTTATTCATTTAGAATCAAGACGAATCCTTTTCAACCACTTTGAGATAGTGGTTGAGATTGAAGCTTTCCTATTCCAGGATATTTGTTGTATTTTATAACAACCTGTTTTCTTCTGTGTCCTTTACAATGCCAGCTCTCTGTTTGGAAGAAACCAGAGTCATTGATCAAGTCTCTGCTGTGACTGACACAGGCCGAATTAGATACAGTCCTGTGGTTTTCAAACTTTGTTGTGCATCTGAGTTATACAGGAACTTTGAAAAACACAGACTGCCTGATGTCTCCTTGCCCGGGCTCTAGTTCGGTAGATGGTATTGAAGCCCAAGAAGTTGCACTTCTAATGACTCCCAAGTCTCCTGTAATAGCTGGTATTTCAGCCTGGCAATGATACTTTGAAATTATAAAGTAACAGAAAAATACAAAGTTAATGGAACAAGATCATGTGGTGAGGATTGGACAGGTAGAACTATTTTTAAACACTGAGCAGGATCTGTCAGATGATCAACTGGGTAAAAGTATGGGGTTGCATGGAAAAGGCTGAGATGGAGATGCGAATGCAGGTATTTTCTCCATACAGGACTTGAAAGTTGGACAACGAAAGGCATTATCAGAAGAGAGAATACAGGATGAAAATGGGGGCTAATGAGATGATGTAAAGGTGCTTACTGCCAACTTTGATGACCTGAGTTCCATCCCTTGGACCCACATGGTAGAAAGAGAAAAACAACTCAAAGTGGTCTCAGACTCCCATACACATGTCATGGCATATACCGTTGTTAGCACTTTCCTCCAAGATTGAAACATTCCATCCCATAGGGATGCTCCATAAGATAGAAAGTAGACAACTAAAAAATCACTCCAGGGAGTCTCTGAAACTGACCAGATTCAATTCTTCCTTCACAAGAGTTTATAAAGACTACTGGGGGTAACTCTTAGAGAAGCCAGGATGAAAAGAAGACTGAGACAACAGCTGCCTGGAAGAAACGAAGAACGGCCAAGATGCTTGGGAAAGGACACCCTCTAACCTGCTGAGCTGCCTTCAGCTGTGAAGTGTGCTCCGGGTTTCCAGATTTTGTGAGTTATAACTAATGCTGGGGTGAGCATAGGTGATGCAGCTGTCTTTGAGTCATTACTGCTCCTGTAAGTAACCCCTCACCCATATTTCTGTAAGTAACCCCAATTTAACTCATTGGTTCACCAAGTTGGATTTTGGTTGTTGCTGTACTTTGTTCTCTCGTGGGACCTCTGCCTGGGGTGAGTACTCTCCCCAGGAAAAGTCTTGTCATGTAACATATATACATAGAGACACACAAATAAATGAATAACTGTAATATAAAAGAAAGGAAAAGAATACCACAATAAACTTTCATGTATGTGGTGACAGAAATGATGGGACCACAAAAGAAAGAGTGAAGGGGAAGACACAGAGGGGGAACCAGAAGAGAATTGCAGTAGGAGAACTATGAATAGAAATTTCTAGAATGTGCCATAGGTCTAATAGTGATAGGAGACAGAAGGTACAGAAAGGGACATCTTCATAATCTATATTATAAAGGGTACTTTTGTATTCAGTATTATTATAAACAGGAATCTGTGTATACATGTTACTAACAGCTTAAAATGTTCACGTTGCTGATGGCTTGTTTTTAATTAACCACTTATATTTGTTATTTTTCTGTACTGTGAGAGAACCATCCAGAGAGAAGCAACTTCAAGAAGAGAATGTTTTTTGTGGTTCACTGTTTAGGATACAGTCTATGATGGCAGTCATGGCAGCAGAACCCTGAGGGAGTTAGTGACATTGTGTCCACAGTCAGGAAATGGAAAATGATGAAGGGCTCAGATTGTTTTCCATCATCCTACACAGTCCAGGATCCCATTCCAATGGTACCACTCACAGTGGGTCTTCCTATTTCCATTAGTGTAATCAATATAATCCCCTAAAATTATGTGCTCTTGTGGGACAGTGAGCCATCCCAGGAAACTTGGAAAGTGGGACTGAGACCCTGGCACTTGGGTACCCACCTGAGACAGTAGGTGCCTCCCTGTTCCTTGCCACATACCTGGCTTGGAATATGTGTCCACTTTCCCCACATTGGTCATGTAACCCAAAACAGAGTTCTCTATGCTAATAAGGTACCTAGAAGCTCTAAGGGTCTAGCCAATAAGCTTCCCTTCCCTGATATTTCTCCCTGCAAAAGGCATTAAATCTTTGGTCCACCCTGAGAAGTTGGTATGCACCCATTTTCCATGATGACCAGTCAATAAATGGTATGGGTAAACACGGGCTATCTCTTCCATCAAAACCACAGTGGGGAACGTGGAGAAGGTCTTCAACTACAACACCATAGCCTAATTCTCCCATTGAAGGCCTCTCTGCACTTCCAGACAACCACTGCCAAACTAAGGACAATTACTGCTAAGCCAGGCCAGAGCTCCCATTTCCCCCAGCTTGGGCCAATTGCTGTCCTCAGCCCTTGGGCCCTGAATGGCCCTGGCTTTGTCTCAGGTCCATGGACCCCTGATCCTTCCTTCTGACTCTTCTGTGCGGCACCCCAACGGTGACTGTATGTCTGGGAGTCAGAAACCCCAACTTCAGCCTCCCCCACATCTTACAGAGTTCTTCCAACCCCTGAACTGTGGCTTGGCCCTTCCCTAAAGTCCAGCCCCTGTACAGAGAGATGCAGTCAAACACTCCCAGTGGTGCGTCCCACACCCCAACAGTGAGGCAGAGCTCGGACCCACATTCTCTGGCCGATCTCCCAGGTGATTTTAGATTTCATGAAGCTGACACGTGAGGAAATACAAGGTTGGTACCAACAGACTCTTAATAAACTCAGCGTTTCAGGGGCACCTGAGCCCAAACACCGACTGCATGAAGGAAGAACACAAGCAGCAATAATGAGAGAAGCACAAAATGTCACCAGCTTCAGAATGTGGCTATCTGCAAAGACAGGCAGAACTAGGCTCTGGGGTGATTGGCTGTCTTTGTCCTCAGCCTGGTTTCCCTGTGGAATCTTCTGGCTACAGGTGAGATGGAAGTCAGTTTCTAGATTATTAGCCCCCTGCCTTCTCAGATTTCTGGTTCTCCAAATAAAGTACAGCTTAATAATTCAGCTCTTGTCCATGCTCATTGACATTCATAGTGACTGGTTAGCATTAGCTAGAGTTCCAGTCACAATGGGGTGAAGATATTTTTAATTGGTCTTACATCTTCTCGGATCTTCATTTGAGAGGCATGGCAGAGAACTTCTCCTGGTGTCCCAGCTGGTCCTAGTTGCTCCTGCTGACTCATGCGGATTTGGTGGAGGCTGGGCAGTTTCTACTGGATCATGCAATTGCTGCTGATTCATGTTTGGTATCCTGACACTACTGAACTGGACTGCTGGTGTCCTGACAACAGAGATTGGGATTGCCTCAAAGAACTACCTCTAAATACGTCCACATCCCCTTGTCCTATTTACCATCTATTCTCCCCTATCTTTGGATGGTGGGCTAGAAGTGGCAGTGTGGGGATGGGGGTTCAAAGCATTTGACAACCCTTATTAAAAATAGGTTTTGAAAAATCTAAGCCTATAATGCCTAATCAATTTGGTTACAGAGTCATGATGACCTTAGGTAGAGGTATTTCAGTATAACAGTGTAGGCTAATGTAACATCAGAGTGCATTGTGGTATACAAAAGGCAGAACATAATCCTGAGGCTGCTGATCATGTGCACGCGCACATGCATGCGTGCGTGCGTGCATTCGTGTGTGTGTGTGTGTGTGTGTGTGTGTGTGTGAGTGTGTGTGTGTGGTGTGCATATGTACACATGAACATACAATGGCACAAGTTTGGAGCTAAGAAAACAACCTCTGATGTTGCTCTTTGCCTTCAACCCTGTGTGAAACAGGGCCTCATCCTTACTGCTGTATACAGTGTAGACAGGGGAACTCTGAGGATTCTCTTGTCTCAAATCTCCCCAATGGGAGTGCTGAGATCACATATACCTGTGCTATCATGTCCAACTTTAATACAGGTTCTGGGGATTCCAACTCAGATCCTCATGCTTACCTTGCTGGTCAAGTTCTTTACTCAGTGAGTTATCTCCTTGGTCCAGAAGTTTTGTTCTGATGAGGCAAAGGTGAGAGCAAGAAGTGTATTACTAGCTGAATACATAGACTCCTGTGGGGCAAGTAGAACCATGTCACCAGACAGAAAAACTAATAAGGGCAAACAGATTAAAGAATCCCAGCAATTATCATAGTTGAGAACTGTAGGCTTTTGAATCTACTCTGGACCAGGTTCCTGCCCTGGACCACGTGACCACAATATCCCACTAAGAGGACCATGGCAACCGGTTATATAGCCTAGAAACCCAGAGTTCTCCATGCTAATGAGGTAGCTAGGTGGGCCCTGAGGGTTTAGCCAATAAGATTCCCTTCCCAGGCATTTCTTCTTGCAAAAGATATTTAATTTCTGGTTTACCCTGGGTCAGTTGTATGCATCTTTTTCCACCATGAATAAACAGTTTGGACAAGCAAGAGCTGTCCCATTTGTCAAGGACCACTGTGGTAGAAGGCCTTCATCATACCAAGCATACTAAGTATCCAGAAGATGATTCCTCCACACTCCTGGTACACCTCCACACCCTGAGCTATACTGGATTCTCCCCACCCATGGCTCATTCAGGCAGTCGGGTTATGTTCTTAAATCTTTGTGGTTCCCAGTAGTGTGTGGGTGCTCAGGAGTTTGAGAACCACAGCCTCTGCCCCACCCCCTGCCAATTCTCACTAGAGAAACATGGGCTGGGGCCCCTATCTTAGACTGTGTTTCCCTTTCCCTGAGTGGTGTGATGGCATCCCAGGAGCCCAGTACACTGGTGGCATTGAGAAAGGAATGTAGCCTAGTGTCCCTGTATTTTGCTTCCCCAGGCCTCATTCTGACACCTCAGTGGCAAAGCAAAACACAGACTTCAAGATCCAAGAAATTTCATTGATTTTACTTTTTGTAATTGGAGCATATTTACAAGCTAGTAAATGGGACCTGAGAGTAAAGGAATTTATGAAAGCAATGAGAAGAGAAAAATCAATATTTTTTAAAATGCTGTAAGGGAAAGAATCCAAATTCTTAGTATGTGGATGAAGAGTAAAGACTGGACGAATCTCAACCCCATGTTACTGAGTGGTAAAGCAGCTGTGAAAACAGCCCTTGGAATAGAAATTCCACAGGATCTAATGATATTTGGCTTTAGGCATCCATGTGAGAAGCAGAATATTAGAAAGCAATGTAAGTTGCCATTAGTTGGTTTGGCAAGATATTATTAGGAATATAGGTTTTGAAAATTGCTGTATGCAAACAGGAATGCAAAACAGGGAATGTTATTTAAACAAAGGGGTGGTAAGTAATGGCAGGGGAGTTGAAAAATGGGGTTGTGAGGTGCTCAGACCCTTGACCCCACTCTTCCCTAGGGGCTTAGCTGCTGTGGCCAGGCAGGTTTCCATTTCCTGAGATTAGGCAATGATTCCTAGAACTTTTCACATACCTGCAGGGTATGCATCCTCCTTAGAAGTGACTTTTTTTTTTTTTTTTTTTTTGGCAAAAGCATTTACCTGTCAGTCAAACAAGGTCATCAAGATCTTTTGTCACTGTCCTCCTGAGTTAGCCTCCCCACCTCATTCACTTCTGGTAGAAGCCACCTCTCTTAGGGTCCTCATAATCTGTCCCTTAAAAATGTTTTGTGTTAAATCCCATCTGTTGTGGATAGCTCTGGGGCTAATTATATTTGATGTTAATTCATTTCTCCTGTGAGGTGATGCTAACAAAGAATGAGTCAGCACTCAGATGATTTCTTGTAAACCTTTCCACCTTAATTTATAAAATAAAGGCTAGAGCCGCTGATTGGGCCCAGAAAGAGGGGAAGGTGGAGCTGAAGGTTTCGGGAGAAAAGGAGAGGAGAGGAGGTGGAAGGAAAGCAGACCAGAAGCATGTGGCCTGGAGAAACCGCAAGTTATCATTGTAGTGGTAGGTCTGCCCAATCTAGGCACACAGCATGTGTTCATATTAATTGAGTTGTGTTTTCATTGCTGGGGCACATTTGGGTTGGAGAATTACTGCAACAAATTGGTGCCCGATGTATTGATTTGCACTCAACTAACCAGAGATAAAAATTCACTGCCCCCCAACCCTGAATGGGTCCTGGGCATCGATATAAGCTGCAGCACTGTGAATTCGAAGCTGACTGGGTTTGAGGGGCCTACAGAGAATGGCAGAGAGAGATCTAAACCCAAGAGAGCCTTTCTGTGTTCACTTCTCCGTATCCTTTGTTCCCTGTCCTACCTCCCCCAACCCCCAAACACCAAAACAGACAATGCATGTCTTTCTTTTTCTTTTTTTTTTTTTTAAGATTTATTTATTATTATACATAAGTACACTGTAGCTGTCTTCAGACGCACCAGATGAGGGTGTCAGATCTCAGTACAGGTGGTTGTGAGCCACTAGGTGGTTGTGGGATTTGAATTCAGGACCTTCAGAAGAGTAGTCAGTGCTCTTACCTGCTGAGCCATCTCACCAGCCCCAACTTGTGTCTTTCTACACTCAGCTCTTCCCTGTAAATAAAGAATTGAGAGACAAAGGTACAAAAGGGCTCCAGACCAGGTAATTCATTGATATAAAGAGAGAAATATAACCTTTTGATACTTAAAGATGGGAAATTCCACCTGTGGTTCAGAACTAGATAGGGAATATTAGTCACTGATTCCAAGTAGAGAGAGAGCAGTGATAATCTTCTGCTATGAACAAGTATTAATTAATAGAAGTCTGTGGCTCCAGGTAGAGAGCACAACAGATAGATGGTATAACAGGATGGCTGGTCTAGGCAGAGAGCTTACCAATTAAAAACTATCTACTTCCTATAGGCAGATATTAGTGGAAGTTTGAATTAAT
The DNA here is from genome assembly GCF_008632895.1 of Mastomys coucha. Lineage (NCBI taxonomy): Eukaryota > Metazoa > Chordata > Mammalia > Rodentia > Muridae > Mastomys > Mastomys coucha. Next base: position 18,928,477 of record NW_022196912.1, on the reverse strand, counting down.
TGCTTTAAAGATGGTATAAAGATAAATTTATTGCTCTAATAAGTCTTACAGGATACTCATATTCTGTCTAACGTGGGCTCCACGGGAATTTTGGGAATAAATCCTGGTTTGACAAGCTGCCTCTTATAAGCAGGTATAGATAGAAGTGTAAATCAATTGTTTTAAAGATGGTATAATAAAGTCTGCAGGAGATTCATATTCCCTAACGTGGACTCCACAGGGATTTTGGGTTACTATTCTGACATGATAAATTAGAAAGGCCTAAGTAGGCTAAAATGTGTGTGATTTTGAGTACTGTGGTTGTTTACTGTTCCTCTGGGACAGAGGGCAAGATACAGGTTTTCTTGGTTACTGGCTGAAGGATATGCTGATTTGGGGAAAAGGTTTTGTCTGTGTTTTTGGAAAAGATGATTAAGGTTATTTATATCTTCCAGAGTTCTATGGGTCAGATTTGATAGTCAGAGACCCTGTGAAGAACTAGATTCCAGAGAATCAAACAAAGAGGTTACCTTGATGATACTAAAATTTTGTTTTTAGATTTATATATCATAGTATATAGAATATACAGCCTTGGTGAATTTCATCGTCAGACATGCTGAACTGACCTGCCCGAACTCCTGATGTCTTGGTTTTTCATGTGGATCTAGTCATGACACAGACATCAGGGACTAATAAATCCTTGGTGTGGCCTTCTTTTTTTTTAGCTTGAAAAAAAGTTTTTATTAGATATTTTCTTTATTTCCATTTCAAATGTTATCCCCTTTCCTGGTTTCTCCTCTGAAAGCTCCCTATTCCCCTCTCCCTGCTCACCAACCCACCACTCCTGCTTCCTGGCCCTGGCATTCCCCTACACTGGGGTATAAAGTCTTCACAGAACCTAGGTCCTCTTCTCCCATTGATGACTGACTAGGCCATCCTCTGCTACATATGCACTTGGAGCCATGAGTCCCACCATGTGTACCCTTTGGTTGGTGGATTAATCCCTGAGAGCTCTGGGGGGTACTGATTAGTTCATATTGTTGTTCATCTTAAGGGGCTGCAAACCCCTTCAGCTCTTTGGGTCCTTTCTCTAGCTCCTTTGTTCGGGACCCCGTGCTCAGTCCAATGGTTGGCTTTGAGCATCCACCTCTGTATTTGTCAGGCACTGGTAGAGCCCCTCAGGAGACAGCTATATCAGGGCTTATGTCAGCAAGTACTTGTTGGCATCCACAATAGTGTCTGGGTTTGATGACTGTATATGGGATGGATCCCCAAGTGGGGCAGTCTCTGGATGGTCATTCCTTCAGTCTCTGCTCCACACTTTGTCTCTGAAACTCCTTCCATGGGGACTTAGTTTTCCCTTCTAAGAAGAATCAAAGTATACACACTTTGGTCTTCCTTCTTCTTGAGTTTCATGTAGTTTGTGAATTGTATCTTGAGTATCCCAAGCTTCTGGGCTAATATCCACGTATGAGAGAGTGCATACCATGTGTGTTCTTTTGTGATTGGGTTACCTCACTCAGGATGATATTTTCCAGTTCCATCCATTTACCTAAGAATTTCATTAATTATTGTTTTTAATAGCTGAGTAGTACTCCATTGTGTAGATTACCACATTTTCTGTATTCATTCCTCTGTTGAGAGAAATCTGGGTTGTTTCCAGTTTCTGGCTATTGTAAATAAGGCTGCTATAAACATAGTGGAGCATGTGTCCTTTTTACATGTTGGAGCATCTTCTGGGTATATGCCCAGGAATGGTAGGTATAGTTGGGTCCTCTGGTAGTACTATGTCCAATTTTCTGAGGAACTGCCAAACTGATTTCCAGAGTGGTTGTACCAGCTTGCAATCTCACCAGCAATGGTTGAGTGTTCCTCTTTCTCCACATCCTTGCCACCATATTAGAATGGCTACTCCATCTTGTTTCTTGTGACCATTTGCTTGGAAAATTGTTTTCTAGCCCTTTACTCTGAGGTAGTGTCTGTCTTTGTCACTGAGGTGAGTTTCCTTTATGCAGCAAGATGTTGGGTCCTGTTTACGTATCCAGTCTGTTAGTCTATGTCTTTTTATTAGGGAATTGAGTCCATTGATATTAAGAGATATTAAGGAAAAAAGATTGTTGCTTCTTGCTGTTTTTGTTGTTAGGGTAGGATTATGTTTGTGTGGCTATCTTCTTTTTAGTTTGTTGAAAGATTATTTTCTTGCATTTTCTAAGGTGTAGTTTGCCTCCTTGTGTTGGAGTTCTTCATTTATTATCCTTTGAAGGGCTGGATTTGTGGAGAGATATTGTGTAAATTTGGTTTTGTTATGGAATATCTTGATTTCTCCATCTCTGGTTATTGAGAATTTTGCTGGGTATAGTTACCTGGGCTGGCTCTTAGTGTAGTGGCTATTCCTGGTTGTCAACTTGACTAAATCTGAAATGAACTACAATCCAGAATTAGAAGGCCCACCTGTGACCCTAATCTAGAGGCTGAGAGATACAAGTTTCCAACCTGAATCTTGGCATGGAGATAGTGAGGCATAGTGGTTATGAATCCCAGAAGATTAAGATAGGAGGAACCATCAGGCAGTGGTGTTCCACGCCTTTAATCCCAGCTCTTGGGAGGCAGAGACAGGTGGATTTCTAAGTTCGAGGCTGGCCTGGTCTACAGAGTGAGTTCCAGGACAGTCAGGGCTACACAGAGAAACCCTGTCTTGAACCCCACCCCCAAAAGATAGGAAGATCTACAAGTTCAAGGTCATCTGGGATTAAAGGTGTAGTGGCAGAGTGGCTATGAATCCTAGAAGATTAAGATAGGAAGATCTGGGGGGCTGGTGAGATGGCTCAGCGGGTAAGAACACTGACTGCTCTTCCGAAGGTCCTGAGTTCAGATCCCAGCAACCACATGGTGGCTCACAAACACCCGTAATGAGATCAGATGTCCTCTTCTGGTGCGTCTGAAGACAAAAAAAAAAAAAAAAAATCACCTTGCTCAGGTGGTGGTGGTGCACGCCTTTAATCCCAGCACTTGGGAGGCAGAGGCAGGCGGATTTCTGAGTTCGAGGCCAGCCTGGTCTACAGAGTGAGTTCCAGGACAGCCAGGACTACACAGAGAAACCCTGTCTCGAAAACAACAACAACAACAACAACAACAACAACAACAACAACAAAAAGATAGGAAGATCTACGAGTTTAAGGTCATCTGGGATTAAAGGTGTGGTAGCACATACCTTTAATCTGGGCCACACCTTTTGCTGGAGACCTATGTAAGAACATTGGAAGAAGGAAGGCTCATTCTGCTTCGCCTGCTTGCCTTGTGGTACTGAGCAACTGCTAGATCCTTGTTCTTCCATTTACAGCTGCTGCTGACCTTTGTTGGGAGTTGGACTACAGACTGTAAGTCATCAATAAATTCCTTTACTGCATAGAGACTACCATAAGTTCTGTGACTCTAGAGAACCCTGACTAATACAGAGTTGGTACCAGAAGAGACTCTAGAGGAACAGAAGTATAAGGATGGATCTTTTAAAAATCTGGAGATGGTTTGAGAATCCATCAGCTCATTCCACAACTGAAACTTCTCCAAATTGTCTCCCTCCTGGGAACTCAGAGAATATGATACTGTTTTTGATTCACTATTTTCTTTGGCCGAGGCAACTCTAAAGGCTTCCATTTAGCCTTTCCAACCATAATAGCCCTCACTCCACAGGTCAGGGAACCAATGTGAGAATTCTGCCAATTCCCTGACAAGTGGTCTTCAGTATTAAAGAAGCTTAAAGAATCTAATGCCCTTGATTATCTTGATCAATTAGGGGATTCAATATACAAAGCTTTCTATAAAATGGGGAAGAAATTGGAAAATGATTTTGTTGGTTGGTTGCTCTTAGCATCTCGAGAAAAAGTGATAAAGGAAAATAAGGAGTTTCGAGAAAAAATGAAGGAAAACAAGGAGTTATGTGATAAAATCAAAAGACTCCAGACACAAGTAAACAATCTAAAAGTTGCTAAGTGTGGCCTTGAAGAGAATCTTCTCTCCAGCAGCCATAGAGCTCAAGTTGCAGAAAATCAAACTGAAGCTCACATTATAAGGTTGGCTTCATTACAGCAAAAATTCAAGTCCTCAGTCCATGAGGAAATTCGCTACACTACTAAGGAGCTTAATGAGTTTGCTAATTCATTCAAGCAGAAGTTTGGGGAATATGTGTGGGAATGGATTTTAAGGCTGTGGGATAATGGTGGAAGGAACGTAAAACTAGAGCAGGCTGAATTTATTGACATGGGCCCTCTGAGTGGAGATTCTAGGTTTAATATGGAAGCTCGCACAGTTAAAAAAGGTGTCAGAAGTTTGTTTGAACGGTTGGCTGAAGCATTTATCAAAAGATGGCCTACTGAAAAGGAGTTAGAGATACCTGATATCCCTTGGCTTAGTGTTGATGAAGGGATTTTAAGGCTTAGGGAAATTGCAATGCTAGAGTGGATACACAAAACCTAATCCTCCACAATGGGAAGGTCCAGAATATATGCCCTTCACCAGTGCTATAAGATGCAAACTGGAGAGAGGGGCACCAGCACATTTGAAGGGTTTTGTTCTTGCCCTTTTCCTTGTGACAGACCTTAGGGTTGGAGATGCTGCTGCTCAATTAGATGAATTAAATTCAATGGGTTTAATTGGGGCCCGATGTGCTCGCTTCAGCAGCACATATGCTAAAATTAATTGGGGCCCGAGGTAACAAGGGCCAGGTGGCAGCATTGAATCACCAGAGACAAGGTGATCATAGTTTTTATAATGGACAGTGTAGACACGACAATGTTTATAATGATATAACCCGTAATAGTCAGCACAGGAGAGGTGAAATTTATAATGGCATGACACGTTTGGACCTTTGGTCCTGGCTAATCAATCATGGTGTTTCCACGCACGAAATAGATAGGAAGCCCACTGCATATCTGTTTGACCTGTATAAGCAGAAAAATTCTCAAACAAAGGAAAGAAGGGCTACATTGGATCGTGGCAAAAGGCAGTCTCGGTCAGTGAATCAATTTCCAGACTTGAGCCAGTTTGCAGATCCAGAACCCCTTGAATGAAGGGGTGGCCAGGTTCCTCTGAGGGAGAATCTTGATAAGATACCTAAAAGTTTTGCTGTTAACCTTTCTCCAGTTCTTCCCCAGAGGGACCTTCAGCCTTTTACAAGAGTAACTGTACCCTTGGGGAAAGGAAATAATCAGACTTTCCGGGGTCTATTGGATATTGGTTCTGAATTGACACTGATCCTGGGAGATCCCAAGAAACATTGTGGCCCTCCAGTTAAAGTAGGGGCTTATGGAGGACAGGTGATTAATGGAGTTTTGACTGATGTCTGACTCACAGTAGGTCCAGTAGGTCCTCGAACACATCCTGTGGTCATTTCTCCAGTTCCAGAATGTATAATTGGGATAGATATACTCATAAATTGGCAGAATTCTCACATTGGTTCCCTGACCTGTGGAGTGAGGGCTATTATGGTTGGAAAGGTTAAATGGAAGCCTTTAGAGTTGCCTCTGCCAAAGAAAATAGTGAATCAAAAACAGTATCGTATTCCTGGAGGAATTGCAGAAATTACTACCACTATCAAGGACTTGAAAGACGCAGGGGTGGTGGTTCCCACTACATCTCCCTTTAACTCTCCTATCTGGCCAGTGCAGAAGACAGATGGATCATGGTGAATGACAGTTGATTATGGAAAACTAAATCAAGTAATAACTCCAATTGCAGCTGCTGTACCAGATGTAGTTTCGTTACTTGAGCAAGTTAACACATCTCCTGGTACCTGGTATGCAGCCATTGATCTGGCAAATGCCTTCTTCTCAGTACCTGTCCATAAGGACCACCAGAAGCAATTTGCTTTCAGTTGGCAAGGTCAGCAGCATACCTTTACAGTTCTGCCTCAAGGATATATTAACTCTCCTGCCCTGTGTCATAACTTAGTTAGAAGAGATCTTGATCGTTTGTCCCTTCCACAAAATATCACATTGGTGCACTATATTGATGACATTATGCTGATTGGACCAAGTGAGCAGGAAGTAGCAACCACTTGGACTCATTGGTAACACATATGCATACCAGAGGATGGGAAATAAATCCAAACAAAATTCAAGGCCATCTACCTCAGTGAAATTTTTAGGAGTCCAGTGGTGTGGGGCATGCAGAAATATTCCTTCTAAGGTGAAAGATAAGTTATTGCACCTGGCCCCTCCCACCACCAAGAGAGAAGCACAAAGTTTAGTGGGCCTATTTGGATTCTGAAAACAGCACATTCCTCACTTGGGTGTGCTCCTCAGGCCCATTTACCAAGTGACTCAGAAAGCTGCTAGCTTTGTGTGGGGTCTGGAACAGGAGAAGGCTCTTCAACAGGTCCAGGCTGCTGTGCAGGCTGCTCTACCACTTGGACCATATGATCCAGCAGACCCGATGGTACTTGAGGTGTCTGTGGCAGATAGAGATGCTGTTTGGAGCCTCTGGCAGACCCCTGTAGGTGAATCACAGAAGAGACCCTTAGGATTTTGGAACAAAGCTCTACCATCATCTGCAGACAACTATTCTCCCTTTGAAAAACAGCTCTTGGCCTGCAATTGGGCCTTAGTGGAAACTGAATGTTTGACAACTGGACACCAAGTTACTATGCGACCTGAACTACCCATCATGAGCTGGGTGCTATCAGATCCTTCAAGTCATAAAGTAGGATGTGCACAGCAGCAGTCAATTATCAAATGGAAGTGGTATATACGTGATCGGGCCAGAGCAGGTCCTGAGGGCACAAGCAAGTTACATGAAGAAGTTGCTCAAATGCCTATGGTTTCCACTCCTGTTACAGTACCATCTGCTGCCAAGCATGTGCCTATAACCTCATGGGGTGTTCCCTATGATCGTCTGACTGAAGAAGAGAAGACTAGGACCTGGTTTACTGATGGCTCTGCATGTTATGCAGGCACCACCCAGAAGTAGACAGCTGCAGCATTACAACTCCTTTCCAGGACAACCCTGAAAGATACAGGTGAAGGAAAATCTTCACAGTGGGCAGAACTTTGAGAAGTACACATGGTATTACAGTTTGTTTGGAAGAAGAAATGGCCAGATGTACGATTGTTCATTGACTCATGGGCTTTCGCGAATGGATTGGCTGGATGGTCAGGGACCTGAAAAGATCACTGTTAGAAAATTGGTGAGAAAGACATCTGGGGAAGAAGTATGTGGATAGATCTCTCCAAATGGACAGAGGATGTGAAGATATTTGTGTCCCATGTAAATGCTCACCAAAAGGTGACTTCATCTGAGGAGGAGTTCAATAATCAAGTGGATAAGATGACCTGTTCAGTTGACAATCAGCCTCTTACCCCAGCCATCCCTGTCATTGCTCAATGGACACATGAGCAGAGTGGTCATGGTGGCCGAGATGGAGGTTATGCTTGGGCTCAACAACATGGTCTTCCTCTCACCAAGGCTGACCTGGCTACAGCTGCTGCTGAATGCCAGATCTGTCAACAACAGAAACCAACACTGAACCCCAGATATGGCACAATTCCTTGAGGTGACCAGCCAGCAACCTGGTGGCAGATTGACTACATTGGACTACTTCCTCCAGGGAAAGGACAATGTTTTGTTCTTACTGGAGTAGACACTTATTCTGTTTATGGATTTGCTTTCCTGTGAAAGGAAAAATTAAAGCTTTGGACCTGTGCTGACTAGGAAAAGTTATGGGCCTAAGAATCCATCACAAGCTGGCCCACATAGGCCTGGGAATGAGCAAGCAGTCTGTTAGACATCCTGAGAACTAGCAGGTCAAGAAGACATAAACATGTCTGGGCAGATATGGCTTAAGGTCAAGATGCTCTGTTGACTCAGATTAACACCAACCTTAGGAATTTTTCACTCTGTTTTGCACGTAATAGTTAAGATTTGAACTAGCCAATCATGTACGGCCACACTGATCCCTTTGGTTCCCCAAGACCTTTTCCCTATATAAACCCCTAACTTTCAAGCCTCGTGGTCGGCTCCACTATCTCCTGCGTGAGATAGGTGTGGTGCCGAACTGGAGCGCCCCGAAATTAAAAACTACCTCTTGTAATTACATCAAGATGGTCTCTCGTGATTCTTTGGGTGCACGTCCTTTTTGAGATTTGAGTGGGGGTCTCCCCTCAGGGGTCTTTCACCTGCACGAAATGCTTCTGCCAAAACTACCATCAGTGGACTCACTGAATGCCTTATCTATCGTCATGGTATCCCACATAGGATTGCTTCTGACCAAGGAACTCACTTCACAGCTAGAGAAGTGCGACAGTGGGCCCATGATCATGGAATCCACTGGTCTTACCATGTTCCCCATCATCCTGAAGCTGCTGGTCTGATAGAAAGGTGGAATGGCCTTTTAAAGACACAGCTACAATGCCAATTAAGTGACAATAGCATGGAGGGCTGGGGCAGAGTTCTTCAGAAAGTAGTATATGCTTTGAATCAGCATCCAATATATGGTACAATTTCCCCCATAGCCAGGATCCATGGGTCCAGGAATCAAGGGGTGGAAAAGGGAATAATTCCACTCACTATCACTCCTAGTGACCCTCTAGGAAAATTTTTACTTCCTGTCCCCACAACTCTACGTTCTGCTGGCCTAGAAGTTTTGGTTCCAGAGGGTGGAGTTCTCCTACCAGGAGCTACAACAAACATTCCATTGAACTGGAAGCTCAGACTTCCCTCTGGTCATTTTGGGCTTCTAATGCCCTTAAACCAACAGGGTAAGAAAGGAATAACAGTGTTAGGAGGAGTGATAGTTCCAGGTTACCACGGAGAAATTGGATTGCCTCTTCACAATGGAGGTAAGCAGGATTATGTCTGGAGTGCAGGAGATCCCTTAGGGCGTCTCTTAGTACTTCCATGTCCTGCGATTAAAGTCAATGGGAAATTACAGCAGCCTAATCCAAGCAGGATGACAAAGGATGGAGACCCATCAGGAATGAATGTATGGGTCAATCCTTCAGGAAAAGAGCCAAGACCTGCTGAGGTGCTTGCTGAGGGGGAAGGAAATACAGAATGGGTAGTAGAGGAAGGTAGTTATAAATACCAGCTAAGGCCATGTGATCAGTTGTAGAAACAAGGATTATAAAGTAATATGAATGCTTCTGTCTTATTTTGTTAAGAATACATTTTTCTTTTTTCCAATTTCTTTAACATCAATTGGTATTTAAGTTGAGACACTAAAAGAATGTTCCCCATTGTAAATTTACAAATGCCTTTGTGATTGTACGAGGAATAGTTATATCATGTTAGGCATATTCATGCTTTTGTTATTGTTTCATGTGGACATGAGATAATTGTGTCAAGTTGACAAGGGGTGGATTGTAGTGGCTATTCCTGGTTGTCAACTTGATTATATCTGAAATGAACTACAATCCAGAATTAGAAGGCTCACCTGTGGCCCTAATCTGGAGGCTGAGAGATATAAGTTTCCAACCTGAATCTTGGCATGGAGATCTTGAGGCATAGTGGCTATGAATCCCAGAAGTTTAAGATAGGAAGATCTATGAGTTCAAGATCATCTGGGATTAAAGGTGTGGTGACACACACACCTTTAATCTGGGCCACACCATATGCTGGAGACCTATATAAGGACATTGGAAGAAGGAAGGCTTGCTCTGCTTCACCTGCTTGCCTTGTGGGACTGAGCAACTGCTAGATCCTTGGATTTCCATTCACAGCTGCTGCTGACCTTTGTTGGAAATTGGACTATAGACTGTAAGTCATCAATAAATTCCTTTACTACATAGAGACTACCGTAAGTTCTGTGACTCTAGAGAACCTTCACTAATACACTTAGGGTCTGTATAACATCTGCCTAGGATCTTCTGGTTTTCATAGTCTCTAGCAAGAAGTATGATGTAATTCTAATAGGTCTGCTTTTATATGTTATTTGAAAATTTTGCTCATTGCTTTTAATATTCTTTCTTTCTTTAGTGCATTTGGTGTTTTGATTATTATGTGACAGGAGGAATTTCTTTTCGGGTCCAATCTATTTGGAGTTCTGTAGGCTTCTTGTATGTTTATGGGCATCTGTTTCTTTAGGTTAGGGAAGTTTTCTTCTATAATTTTGTTGAAGATATTTAGTGGCCCTTTAAGTTGGGAATCTTTACTCTCTTCTATACCTACTATCCTTAGCTTTGGTCTTCTCAGTGTGTCCTGGGTTTCCTGGATGTTTTGGATTAGGAGGTTTTTGCATTTTGCATTTTCTTTGAGTGTTGTTTCAATGTTTTCTATGGTATCTTCTGCCCTGAGATTCTCTCTTCTATCTCTTGTATTCTGTTGGTGCTGCCTGTGTCTATGACTCCTGATCTCTTTTCTAGGTTTTCTATCTCCAGTGGTGTCTCCCTTTGTAATTTCTTCATTATTTCTATTTCCATTTTTAGATCCTGGATGGATTTGTTCAGTTCCTTCACCTTTTGTTTGTGTTTCCCAGTAATTATTTAATTATTTTGTATTTCCAACCCAGGCTTTTTACTTTGAGAGGAACAGATTTGAGAGGATGATTTTCAGATGGCATTCAATGGACTGGGTGTTAGGTCTCTTGTACTTTATAAATTACAAAATAGTAGTAGTTGTGTTCAATTATATCTGAGACAAAATAGTATTTTAATTGGACAGGAAGGGGGAAGTGTTGCTGGATAGCCCTGGGGTTAATTATATTTGATGTTAATTCCATTCTCCTGTGAGGGGCTATGAACAAGGAATGAGTCAGCACTCAGGTGATTTCCTGTAAACCTTCTTCCCACCTTAATTTATAAAATAAAGGCTAGAGCCTGTGACTAGGTGGAGAAAGAGGGGAAGGTGGAACTGAAGGTTTTGGGAGAAAAGGAGGGGTGGGGGACAGAGAAGGTGTAAGGAAAGTGGAGCAGAAGTATGTAGCCTGGAGAAACAACGAGTTGTAAAGGGTTTCATAGATGGGGAGGATGGTAGTGTAGTGGTAGAGCTGCCCAATCTAGGCGCACAGCTTGTATTCATATTGAGTTGTGTTTTCATTGCTGGGGCATATGTGGATTGGAGATTTACCCACTCTTTAGGGGCTTAGCTGCTGTGGCCAGGCAGGTTTCCATTTCCTGAGATTAGGCAACGATTCCTAGAACTTTTCACATACCTGCAGGGTATGTATGCATCCTCCTTAGAAATAACAATGTTTTTGGCAGAAGCATTTTCCTGACAGTCAAACAAGGTCCATCAAGGTTTTTTGTCACTGTCCTTCTGAGTTAACCTCCCCACCTCATTCATTTCTGGTTGAAGCCACCTCTCTTATGGTCCTCATAATCAGTCCCTTAAAAATGTTTTGAGCTGCTGCGCAGTGGTGGCACAGGCATTTAATCCCAGCACTTGGGAGGCAGAGGCAGGCAGATTTCTGAGTTTGAGGCCAGCCTGGTCTACAGAGTGAGTTCCAGGACAGCCAGGGTTACACAGAGAAACCCTGTCTGGAAAAACCAAAAAAAAAAAAAAGAAAAAAAAAAGTTTTGAGTTAAATCCCATCTAGTTAATTGTGGCACTCTATTTAACTGGGCACACTGGGGAATGTTTGCAATCTTAGCTACTCTGAGGTCTGACCAAAATAGATGTAGATTGGAAACCAGTCTGGGCAGCATAATGATTAACTCCCTTATTTTGTGAAAGTAATAGAAAACCTGGGAATTGATTCATCAATGCATTTTTACATTTAATAAAAACCTATTCTATAGTATCAAATTTAATGAATATCTAAGGTCCAAGGAGTCCTGGTGTTTCTTTGCTAGTAGATTAAACAAGAGATCAACTATCAATTAGAAAGTGGTATTTAGTGTTTGAGACTAACAAAAAGTTATTCCAATTTCTAGATATTGGGCAGTGGCAAAGTGTGTGCTTAGCATCCATGAGACCTGGCTTCCTTCTCAGCATGTTCACAGCAAACAGTCCCAATAGCTTGGGGGCTTATGTTCCAGGAACCTCTGATCCACCAGTTAGACTAGAACAAAATGAGAAATCCTCAAGCTCTGCTTGAATTGTTTTGACTTCAATTTATGGAGTTCATTGAAGAATTAACTGTTACAAAGATTCCAGAAAAAAAAAAAACCAAAAAAAAAAACCCCAAAACCTCATTTTTTTTTTAGCTTGCAAAAAGATAAGGAAAACAGAAACAGGTCTTCTAGATGCAATGTGTCATTAAAGCAAAATTATGGTATTGTTTGGTGAGAGCGATCATCATTGCCTACCTTCTCCTTGGCTTTTATTACACTTTTTTCCTGCTGTTGCTAAACAATAAAAAGACCTTATCTCTCTCGTGTTACCTATTCATGACTATATCCCTTAAAGCAGCACTAAAATGTCCAAACTAGTAAAATGAACAACTAATGCTTTTGAAGCATGGTTCAACATTCAAAATGTATGCACCATGTTGGCATTGTTGGTTATTTCAAGGTAAAGGCAAGGGAGAAACAGCAGATGAAGAATAATTCTCTGCTGTTCTGCCATCTGCCTAGCAGAAGAGACATAAATCTGCCCCCCTCTCCTGGACCCAGATGAGGAGGGAGGGACTGGAGAACCATACTCAGATAAGTCTGCACAAATAGACATTACTGAAAATAACAACTGTTGTCTTTGGGTATTTCCTAGTCACTGTGCTCTGATGTCAATTCTTGAAAGCCCTACTCACCTTTGCTTTGTCCACTGCTCCAAAATTTCTTAGTCTTTGTTAAAATAACCTAAGTCTTGATGTCTCATTACTTCTTCAGATTCTTAATTTCCGTTCTGTGAAATCTCTGTTTAAAGGAAAATACCCCTATCTTGCTGATTGTTTTCCCTTGTCCATCTGACACAAGCAGGTATTATGGAAGAAGGAACCTCAATCAAAAAAAAAAAAAAAAAAATCAGCAGACTTCCTGCAGGCCAGTGTGGTAGAGGTAACTTTTTCACTCCACTTGCCTTCTTCCCAGGGGAGTCTGGTTTTGTGTCAAGTTGACAGGGGATTTCTTAGTTTGTTTACCATTGCTGTGATAAAGCACCCTGACCTAGACAGCTTACAGAAGAAAGAGTTTATTTTGGCTTGTGATTCCAAGGGCTTAGAGTCAGGCTGGTAGACAGGGGGCATGGTGGCTGTAGCTAGAAGCTAAGAATTTATATTTTTGAACTACAAGCAGGAAGCAGAGAGACTGGGCCAGTAATGAGTCTTTAAACTCTCAAAGGCTGATTCTAAATTCGTATTTTCTCCAAGTAGGCCCTTCCTCCTAAGCTTCCCCAAACAGTGCCATTTTGAAATTCCCAGAGGGACCCCCACACTCAAATCCCGGGAGCGATGACCCCACACACCACCAAGACATGGACTTGATGCAATCTGCAAGAGGCTTTTTATTCCAGCTAGCTGGGGCAAGACTCATATCCCTTGCAGGGGTAGAGAAGTCTGGCCTTGAGCAAGGTCTTAGGCAGCTTTTTATTCTTGTGCAGTTGCTGGGGCAAAAGGGAAGACTGGGGTAAGGGGAAGGTACAGGGTGGTTTCTGATTGGTACTGGCTCGTGTTAGGGTCCAGGGGTGGGCTAGCCACCTGGCAATTGTTTTGGGCCAGGTTGTTTCTGAGTTCTGGGCCAAGTTATCTTGGTTCCCTTGTTTCTGGGTTCTTGGGTACTGGCCTCCCATTGTTTTTAGGTTCTGGGAGCCGGTCTCCCACTGAGTTCAACTAATGGCTAAGTTCCCACAGTACAGTTTGAAAATTTTAACCTCTCACCATCAACTGAAAACTAAGTATTTAAATGTCTGAGACTATGGGACACATGTCACTTAAAATGCCACCCTGTCAATAGTATTTATATGACTTTTACTCAGTTAATATGAATTCAATCAGTTTAGTCTATAGTCTTCAGTTACTAATCTGAGAAGGTAAAGCAAAATTTACTTTAGGATAAAGGCAGGCATAGATGGAATACACCTTTAATCACAACACTAAAGAAGGAGAAGTGGGCATGTCTCTTGAGAGTTCAAGGTGAGCCTGGTCTAAACAGCAAATCCATGCCAGCCAGGACTACATAGTGAACCGCTGTCAAAAAACAAAACAAACAATTAAAAACAGAAGACTAAAATAATTTTTTATTCTTTTTAGCCAGTAAAAGTTATGTCTATATTCTTATTTTGCTTATAATTTAGTAAGTAAGAATTTTTGTATTTGGTAAAGGAGGCTTAGAAGAGGAGAAATATTCTTATAGAACCCCTCCCCTCTGTCTTTGACTGCATCTCCTTTCTTTCTCCCTCTCTTCCCTTCTCTCCCCTTTCCTCTTCTTCTTCCTCCTCTTCCTCTTTTTCTTCCTCCTCTTCCTCTTTTTCCTCCTCCTCCTCCTCTCTCTGTCTCTCTCTGTCTTTGTCTCTGTCTGTCTGTCTCTGTGTGTGTGTGTGTCTGTGTGTGTATGTGTAGATGAACCAATGAGTTTATTGAGCTTACTTACAGGAACATAGGATAACTCAAATTCTACTGAACTACCAAAGTGTACCCCAGTTTGATGGTGATGCATAAAAGTTGGCCTCTGGAACTTGTGGGACTTGCAGGCAGATCAGTAGGTCAGAGTTTTCTCTCCTCGTCAGCCCTTATTGCTTGTGCAATCTTGAGGGGAGAGATGCCTTGTGTTTCTGGTTTCAGGGACTTCCTGAACCTTAGAAGTTATTCACTCCCAAGTCTTTTTTTTTTTTTTTTTT
>NW_022196912.1:18911374-18913761 GCF_008632895.1 Mastomys coucha | reverse complement strand
TCCCAGTTTCCCCTCCAAAAAACAAAAAAACAAACAAAAACAAACCCCTGTTGCCTTCCCCCTCCCCCACTCCCAAGTCTTAATGAACCTCACTATAGAACTTCCTCTTAATGAGCCTCCTCCAAGGATTAAATGTTTGAACTTGGAAGAAATTATTATTATTATTATTATTATTATTATTATTATTATTTTTTTTGGTTTTTTTTTGAGACAGGGTTTCTCTGTATAGCTCTGGCTGTCCTGGAACTCACTCTGTAGACCAGGCTGGCCTCGAACCCAGAAATCTGCCTGCCTCTGCCTCCCAAGTGCTGGGATTAAAGGCGTGCACCACCACTGCCCGACGGAAGAAATTATTATACAACAGGCTATGAAAATAGAAAAGAGGAGGATCACATAAGGATAAGATGTAGCTGCTAGTGTCTCCCGGTTTCAATGGTGGATCAGCCAGGATTCACCACAGGAGAATTTAGGTTTTATATAGCTTACAAGATTAGGATTCTAGTTGTTGCGCCCAGATATTGAGTTACCATTGTTTCTAAACTAAGTCTGTGTGGTGTTTTTCTTCCCACAGAGGTTTGACTGGGTTCAAGAGAGAAAGCTACGGTGGCTAAGTGTGGGATTGCCAGATGTGCACCACAAAGACCATGGGACATTTGAAGCATGAGACCGTCGGGTTAACAACCAGGCAGTGGGAACTTAGTGAGCTGGTTGGAGAGATTTTGGAGCTGAGTTAGAGAGTCTTCATGAGATGAGAACAGGTTGGACATTGCTGCCAGTGCATAGCCCACCAGCCCACTGGGGCAGAGAGTAGTTGGGTGCAGTGCTGGGAATTGGTGCCTCTTTTTAATATTTCCAGCAACAAGTGGCAAACCAATGTGTTGGGGCAAGAATCAACTAGAAATTTATGATTATTAGAGTTTTTGTTTTTGCTTTGCTTTTTTTTTTTTTTTTTAAGTGAGTAGCTAGGTAGTGCTGGGACAGTCATGTGGACTCAAGCATGGGAACCTTGAAACAAAGAAACTGCTCACAGGCTCTGAGGTCCTGTACTGTGGGGAGTGCAGGCTGCTCTGAGTCAGAGAGCTGTAGAATGGAAGTTGTCTACTTCTTGGGGCAGAGATTGGTTGAACTGTGAATTTATAAAATTGGGATTATTTGCTTCTAGGATAGATTTATATACAGATTTTCTCTAAATCATGTGGGGATTTTTGCTTGCGGTTTGGAACTAGGATAGGGAAAATTACTCACTGACTTCAAGTAGAGAGGGCAGTGAACAGGTATTAATTAATAATGCCTGTGGCTCCAGGCAGAGAGCCAGATAGGTGGTGTGCATAACTAGATGACTTCTCTAGGCAGAGAGGTTACCTGCTTCCTGTAGGCAGATGTATTAGTCAGGGTTCTCTAGAGTCACAGAACTTATGGTGGTCTCTATGTAGTAAAGGAATTTATTGATGACTTACAGCCTGTAGTCCAACTCCCAACAATCAACTCCCAACAATGGTCGGCAGCAGCTGTGAGTGGAAGTCCAAGGATCCAGCAGTCGCTCAGTCCCACAAGGCAAGCAGGCAAAGCAGAGCCAGCCTTCCTTCTTCCAATGTCCTTATATAGGTCTCCAGCAAAAGGTGTATCCCAGATTAAAGGTGTGTGCCATGACACCTTTAATCGCAGATGACCTTGCTTGAACTCATAGATCTTCCAATCTTAATCTTCTGGGATTCATAGCCACTATGCTACCATACTTTTAATCCCAGATGATCTTGAACTCATAGATCATCCTATCTTAATCTTCTGGGATTCATAGCCACTATGCCTCAAGATCTCTATACCAAGATTCATGTTGGAAACTTGTATCTCTCAGCCTCCAGATTAGGGCCACAGGTGAGCCTTCTAATTCTGGATTGTAGTTCATTTCAGATATAGTCAAGTTGACAACTAGGAATAGTCACTACAGCAGATATTAGTGAAAGTTTAAATTAATTGCTTTAAAGATGGTATAAAGATATATTGCTCTAATACGCCTTACAGGGTACTTAAATTCCGTCTAATGTGGGCTCTATGGGAATTCTGGGTTTAAATCCTGCTTTGACTAACTGCCTGCTTATAAGCAGGTATAGATAGAAGTGTGAGTCTGTTGTTTTAAAGATGATATAAAGATATATTTTTCTAATATGCCTTACAGGATACTCAAATTTTGTCTAACGTGGGCTCCACAGGAATTTTGGGTCGTTATCCTACATGGCAAAATAGAAAAAGCCTCAGAGTAGGCACATACAGTATTTTTTAGTTTACTTCATTTGTTTTAGATTGTTTTAATTTTCAATATGGGTGTGATTTTGAGTTTTGTAACCACTTTTATATATTATTCCTCTGGGAGAGAGGAATATAAAGGT
>NW_022196912.1:18901571-18911309 GCF_008632895.1 Mastomys coucha | reverse complement strand
GGGTGTGATTTTGAGTTTTGTAACCACTTTTATATATTATTCCTCTGGGAGAGAGGAATATAAAGGTTTTTCTGTTTACTTGTTCAAGGATATGCTGATTTGGGAGAAAGGCTTTGTCTTTGTGTTTTTAGAAAAGGTGATTAGTGTGTATACACCTAGTAATATGGATCAGATTTGATAGAGGGAAACCACCAGAGAACTAGATTCTAGAAAATCAAACAAAAAAGTTATCTCAATGATACTAAAATGTTTTTGTTTTGTTTTGTTTTGTTTTTTTTTGAGATAGGGTTTCTCTGTGTAGCCCTGGCTATTCTGGAACTCACTCTGTAGACTAGGCTTGGCCTCGAACTCAGAAATCAGGTGCCTCTGCCTCCCAAGTGCTGGGATTAAAGGCCTGGGCCACCACTGCCCGGCAATGATACTAAAATTTTGAGATTCATATATTACAGACTATACAGCCTTGGTCAGTCTCATCGTCAGACATGCTGAACTGATCTACTTGAACTCCTGACTTTCAGCCAGATCCAGTCAGGACACAGACATCAGAGACTAAAACATTGTTGGTGTGGCCTTCTTAAGGCCAACCAACTCCCTCATTTTCCTTACCCCCTGCCCCCAAAGATATCTCAACGTCCATGCTCAGCTTGAAGAAGTTATGAAGAGTTGTCGTCCCAGTTCCCTGGGCTTTGGGGTTGGCAGTGATTATTCTAAGGTTGTCTTTCTGGAGAATGTAGAGAGGGTCATAATTGGAACAGGGAGGAATAGCTAGAATTGATTGTATAGCCATAATCTCATTTGGTAGAAATCTTTATAATTGTTACTAAGTTGAAGTCTTATTTTGGTTCAGAATTAATTTTGATACAGAATCAAGGTTTCATTGATGTAAATTTCTTCTATTGATACAAAAATTTTGTAAGTACAAGGCTTGGACTCAGTCCTTCTATAAATGCTATTGTAAATTGATCTGAGATCTTTAAGCCTGTGAGTTAAGGGCCAAATAGCAAATTCATGGCTCTGAGTTTATTGTTAGGGTGTTTTCAGATATTTTCATTAGAAACAGCAGAGGATAATTAATAGGCAACAGTCCAGATTACTCTACCTAGAGAATTGGTTTTCAAAAACGTTAGAAATCCACATTTAATGTTATTTGTTCACTTGTTGTTGAGACAAATCTATTCCTAACAACTTCCCATTCATGGATTCAAAGAAGCAACAGAGCATCTATACCTCCAGGTGAAGTGATACATATTGGCTAGGTGGCCACTGAGTAAAAACTGCCTATCTCTCCTGCAGACCTTGAGTGGACCTAAGTTACAGGTTAGGACAGCTTAGTTCTGTTGAGACAGGATAGGCTAGTCCTTAATAATTTCTGTTTTTCAAAGGTCAGTCAGATGATCCTGGGCCAGAAGGCTACAGACTATGATGCTCCAACTTCCTGACTTACTGGGGCTGTATAGGTAGGCAGCTGTCTCTACAATTTGTCTCAGTTCTGGAAGCTGTGCTAGGCTTCCTATATCTTCAGAAAATGTTGGTCATTCTCAGATTTCTCACTGGGTTGAAAGACTATTTATAGTCTCATAGCCAACTCTGGTTATTTACATTGAGAGAACAGATTTGAGAGGATGATTTTTAAGATGGCATACAATCTAAAGCCAGGACATAAGTCAGGTGTAGAATTATATGTCTTTTAAGTTAGGATAGATGACAGTGATGATAGATGATGTTTTTATTGATAAAAATGATAGACTGCATGTTAGATCTATCTTGTACCTCATAAATTACAAAATGGTAATAGTTGTGCTCAATTTATATTTGATAGAAAAGTTTTGGTTTTTATTAGAACAGAAAAGGGGAAGTGTTGGGGATGGCCCTGGGATTGTTTATATTTTGATGCTAATTCCACTCTCCTGGGAGGGGCTGAGACCAAGGTATAAGTCATGTACTCAGGTGACTCCTTGTGAAACATCCCCTAATGAATAAAGGCATTAATCACTGGGCAAATAAGTGGGACTTCCAGGTTGGACTGAGTATGAGAGGAAGCAGGAGAGAGGGTTTTTTTGGACAGGAATAGCTTAAGGACAAGGTGTAGCTGCTAGTGTGTCCTGGTTTCAATGGCAGATCTGGAGGGTTTAGATTTTATATAGCTTACAAGATTAGGATTCTAGTTGTGCCCAGAGATTGAGTTACCATTGTTTCTGGGGGGGGAAAAAAAAAAAAAGAAAGAAAGAAAAGAGGCTATCTCTTGGGGGAAGGAGCTTGAAAGGATAAATGGACAAGAAGAGTTAATGGGGAAAATAGAAATAACTCATTTTTTTTCTCATATGTGGAATCTTAATCAAACTGTGTGTGTGTGATATAAAAGCAGAAGGGAGGCCGGGCAGTGGTGGCACATGCCCTTTATCCCAGCACTTGGGAGGCAGAGGCAGGTGGATTTCTGAGTTCGAGGCCAGCCTGGTCTACAGAGTGAGTTCCAGGACAGCCAGGGCTACACAGAGAAACCCTGTCTCAAAAACAAAAACAAAAAAAACCCCCAGAAAAACAAAACAAAACAAAAAACCCAGAAGCGACACTATTGGCAGGAGGCAGTAGACTAAGAGTAGACTATGGGAGAGAAAGACAAAACAGGGTGAAGGGCAAAAAATTTTATAACTCATTATATTATATGCCAACTAAAAACTGGGTAATATTAATATATAATAATAATAATAATAATAACAACAACAAGAAGAAGAAAGGGAGATCACCTTTGGCCTTTTGTTTTTGGAGATGGATTACTTAAATGCATTCAGGTATGTTAATTTGAAAAAGCACTGACAGATTTCCTTAGAATCTCAATAATGCTCTTCCGCGCAACAAAGGAATTTCCTATTAATAACTCAATCTCTGCTAATATAAGTCTGTCCTTGGACGCAAAATACAAACAAAGCAAACGTGTGAGTTTGAGTATGGTGCCAATTTCTGGCTAGGTTCGGAGCAGAATGGAGTTAGAAGGACTAGGATGAGAATTAAGCTCTGTCTAGAAGAGCTGTTCTCAGGAAAAGAAAGCATTCTGGGCTTTCAAAATTCTTCCATTTCAATACTTTTTTATATCATATTTTGCGGATGATGTATTCTAATCCTTTTCCAAAAGGGCCTCTCAAGCAGTATAAAAATGTATTAACTTTAAAAATATATTGAGCACTGTTTCTCTCCTATTCTTTTTATAAATAAAAGAATCAATGAAAGTAGTAATCCCTGGGGTGTGATAGTTGCATCTGCTTAGCATGTATGAAGGCCTGGGTTTCATGCGTGAGGTTACCAAAACCAACCAACAATCTAAATGCGCTCCAGTACCCTGAATATCCCTAGTTAACCAACAATAATATTTAAATCCAAAATGCATGCTGATTCCAGTGGATCTTGGATAGTGGAGCTTTATGAACATGAATTCCCTTGAGGGAAGCTCCTCAGGGACTGAAGTAAATGGCAAAATCTATGGTGTCTCTCATTGGTCAAGTCCAGGGTGTCCCTTGGAAGGTGATGGAAGAGGAGGTGGGCAACCTATGGAACACATTGGTACTTTAAATGAAGAAGCAATTAACTTGCAATAACTCTTACTTTCTTGTTTATAATTTTCTACCCTTTGATTTTCAGTCTGTGGCCACCAAAACCTTAATAGGTTTTCCTCATTAGACGTGTTATTTTGTTGTGTGTAATTTTATGCTCCTACCTTTGCTCCAGGACCTGCGGAACTACCCATCCCCACCCAGCTTCCCCTTTGCTCTACCTGCCTTTAGCTCCAGGAGGTGACCACAGTACCAGCCCCTTCCCAGTTTCCCTTGAATGCGTAGATAAAACACACGTGTGTACGCGCGCGTGCACACACACACACACACACACACACACAGAGTTTGCTCCTTAATAACTCGCTTCTTGGCATAATTGCTGGGAGTTACTATTGTGGGAGCCTGTAAAAGCATGCCCTTATTAATATTTTTATGTCTGTCTCTCTACCTGACACAAACTTCAGTGCCTAGTCCCACTTATCCTCTGCCAAACTTCCATGACCACCCAGTTTCCAGCCACAGGCTCCAGCTCCCTAGAGACCTCATACAGTTGCTGAGTTCTTCCTCCAAACAAGACAGAAAAAACCCTCCCTCTCCTTCCTTGCATCTGCCTTTTCTTCTGGGACCCAGAAGTCCCACCTCTATTTTCCACCCTGGCAATGGGCCCCCCTGGCTTTCTTTACTAACAAACTAAGAACCATTGGGGAAACAGGACCTTAGCATCAGAACTTACTGGACCCTCCATTATTTTACTTATATCATGATTTGCCAGGTTGGTTCATTCTACTATCTGCGGAGACTCAGGTGTTATTTATTTAATTAGAAAGATACGATTTGGAGAAAGTATCCTTTCACACTCCATTGTGCACCTATGGAACGGAGGAAGATAAGAACTGACAGGAAGGAACACAGGGACTTTTCCAGAGCCAATGAGAATGGCTCACTGATTTTTTTTGTTTTTTTTTTTTTTTGCCCTTTCTCCTCTTGTTGTTATGGTTTGTTATGTTTGGCACTATTAGAAGGTGTAGCACTGTTGGAGTAGGTGTGTCACTGTGGGTGTGGGCTATAAGAACTTCACTCTAGCTGCCTGGAAGTGAGTATTCTGCTAGGAGTCTTCAGATGAAGATGTAGAACTCTCAGCTCTGCCTGTTCCATGCTTTCCTGGACACTGATATGTTCTTACCTTGATGATAATGGACTGAACCTCTGAACCCCTAAGCCAGCCCCAAAATAAATATTGTTCTTATAAGAACAATATTGCCTTGGTCACGGTGTCTGTTCACAGCTGTAAAACCCTAACTAAGACACTTGTCTACTCTGTTTTCTGCTGTGTCCCACCCACCTCTCTTCCTTCCACCCTTTGTCCTTCCATAATTTTCTCCTCCACTTCTTCTTTCACTCCCGTGCAGGGGAAATTGGATCTCCCTTGAAGTTCCTAGTCTCATTAATAAAATAAATTAAAAGTGTACTTAAATAGAAGCACAATGACAATTTTATTAGAGTTTAAAGACAAACTGCCTAGCAGGCGAGCTGTAAAACTTCAGCAGCTTCTTTCATTCTGAGGAGAATGGGCTAGGAGTGGGGGCAGGGAAAAAGCCATGCAATTTAATGTGTTATGCAGGTCAGACACTTGATTGACAAGCAGCCATATTGGGACGAGGGAGCTTTAGAGGTAGAGAAGGAAGCCCAAAATATTGGGAGAAAACTCAAGGTTTTTAAGAAAAGCATGTTTAGAAAAAGAAAGAAGAACATAAAAGCTACATTTTTTTCTGAAAAATCCCCTTACATATTAAAACCCTTATGTGGCTGCAGTCCATGAGGATTCTGGGAAAGAAAAGGTTGGGAGCTAAATATTCTGTCCATCTCTTAAACATGGTTTAGCCACAGCCTGCTTCCTAGGGGTGGTCCCTTAGCCCAAGTGTTTGACAGTACCCAACTGGAATGTCAGGTGTCCACTCATGCCACAGTCTACTCTTGACCAGGAGATTTTTCAACTATAACACTTCTTCCTTCCTTTCTACTTTCCTCCTCTTCCTGCTCTTCTTCCCCTCCTCCATTACCCCTTTACTCTTTCTTCTCTCCCCTCCCCTTAAACACATCGTCTTACCCACATGAAATTCCCGACCACAATGAACTGAAAACTTTAAAGCTGTGACCCACAATAACCCTTCCTAAATTTAGACTTGTTTTCTTTTTATTTGTGAGCATGTGTGTGTGCTCATTAAGCCACGGGATCATGTCTGGTCCTCCTAGCTGGAGTGGTAGCCGAGTGTGAGCAGCCTCATATTAGTGATGGGGTACAAACTCTGGTTCTCTGGGAAAGTGGCACATGCTTTTAACTACTGAGGCCTCTCTCTAGGCAAATCCTGGCTTTTTTTTTTCTTTCTTTCTTTCTTTTTGGTTTTTCAAGACAGGGTTTTTCTGTGTAGCCCTGGCTGTCCAAGAACTCACTCGGTAGACCAGGCTAGCCTCAAACTCAGAAATCCATCTGCCTCTGCCTCCCAAATGCTGGAACTATAGGTATGCACCACCGCTGCCTGGATTCCTGACTTTTTTCTTAAGTGTTTCTTTTAGATACATTGTCACAGAGACCAGAAATGTAACAAATACTCAGGTTTTTATTAACCAACATAGCAGGTATTCATGATGGCCTTGAAACAGTGTCTTTGGTGGATCACCAATCTTCCTGATGCGGGCAGATGGCAATTTAATTTTAAGTTGGCCTGGAAAGTGATTTTTTTTTTCATGCTTGGCTGTAGTGAGGAGACAAACCCCCATAGAAAGCTTATTCTCAAGGATTAGATTTCCCATGGAATCCTAATTGGAAGAATAGTGACTGTAAGTTGACCAATGAATAATTTCCACATGGGAAAACTCTACATCCAGTTGTTGTTAGAGATATCAAAGACTCCAGCTTCTTGTACAGCAGATAGCGCTCATAAATCCAGACATTTCCCTGGTGCCTTATCTTGGTACTGTGCTGTGAGGACCCTTTGTCTCTCTGCTGCCACAAGGCCCTTAAACATTCTTGGATAACTGCTATTTTATATTTATGTTTCCTTGAGGACTCTCTGAAGCCAGTAACGGCATCTGCTTCCACGGATTTTTAGGACATTAAAGCCTGAGCTCCTCTCAGTACTGTATGATGCATGGTGGGCACTGATCATCCACCGCATTTTAATGTTTCTCTCATCTCTGCTTCTGAGGGTACATAATATCTGCATTGTGACATTGACAGATAGAAGCTTTTGCGGCCGTGTTCATAAATTCATAAGAAAATTAGTTTACAGTTATGAAATATGAAGAATGTGAAAATTATATTTTTTTAGCTGGATCAATTTCTCTCGAAAGAGGAAGATGAGCTATTTGCCTAGGAAGGGGCAGCTGAGTGGGCGCTGCTGTTTGGTACAACATCGGCTGACACTTGTGCAGCAGCACCTGTGCTCATGTTTATTCATTTTCAGATGAGAAGACATCATCTATCTGTTATGGTGTTCGTGGCACAGAAAAGAGTTTTAGATAAAAAACAAAACAAAACAAAGCCAATTCTGTAGATATAAGCTGTTTTATAGGCCATTGTTCTGTGAGAATTTTATGTCTGAAATGACATGTATGACCTCATATTAAGCAACTTCTTGCACTGTCATTTCACAATACTAAAGAAAGTAGTCACAGAAATAAACTATTTAAGTACATGCATACTCCAACTCTCACTGTTCTGCCCAAAGATGTGAATGTTGCTAAGGAGGTTTCATGTCTTTTGTCATTTCTCTTCTTCCTCCTCCTTCCTTCTCTTCCTCCTCCTTTCTCTCCTCCTCCTCCTCTTCTTCTTCCTCTTCCTCCTCCTCTTCCTCTTCTTCCTCCTCTTCCTCCTCCTCCTTTTTTCTTCTTGTTTTTATTTTTTTATTTTTATTTTTGAGACTGGATCTTGCCATGTTGCCCATGATGGTCTTGAACTCTTGATCTACCTGCCTTAGCCTTCTGAGTTCTGAGATCACCAGTGTGCACAGCAAACCCAGATTTGCTGTGAAGTTTTATATGATGAAGGGATTTTCCAGCACTCATCTCAGAATTTATCTGAGAGCAATGCTTTCCTCCCCTTTCCACAGAGCTGTAACTCAGAAATTGCCAGTGGGCTTAAGTTAAGAAACAGAACAAAGAGATAATGCTAACTTAGAGTCCAATAGACTCATGAAGCAGATTAAATCAGGTTTTCTTTATTGCAAGTTTTCAAAGCCTTTAAAATGTTATTGTGGGTTAGAGTTTCCAGGATCCAATTGTATTACATTGTTCTCTCTAGATTCTCTGATCACAAACTCATTTTGAACATATCATTTTGCTGAACTTATGATGCTTGATCAAACATAGTTGCACAGGTTTTGATCTTCCATGCTTCAACAGGAAAAAGAGGATCTAGCGGAGAAAACACATGTGTTTGAAACAATGCACACAGAGATGCAGATATAGGACTGGACCTCCTCGAATCTCTATGATTCTCTTCCTGATTTCATACCAGCCTAATGTGGTTATGCTTCCTTACATGGATGCCATCTGTCTTAGTTAGGGTTTCTATTGCTTTGACAAAATACCATGACCAAAAAACAAGATGAACATATTGCTGTTCATCACCAAAGGAAGTAAGGACAGGAACTCATCTGGGGTGGGCACCTGCATGCAGGAGCTAATGCAGAGGCCATGGAAGGCTGCTGCTTACTGGGTTGCTTCATATGGCTTGCTCAGCCTGCTTTCTTATACACCTCAGGACCACTGGCCCAGGGATGACCCCACCCACAATATGCTGGGCCCTCCCTCATTGATCACTAGTTGAGAAAATGTTCTATAGCTGGATCTCTAGGAGGCATTTCCTCAACTGAGGGTCCTTTCTCTGTGATGACTCTTAAGTTGTGTCAAGTTGGCACACAAAACCAGTCAGTTTACATCACCTGAGAAACTCCTGTACAGTCTTATAATATATTCTAAAATTTTTATCTGGATTTAAAAGATAGAGTGATTTGTAAAATTTTAGTCACCTGTTTTTTTCTGTGCATGTGTGCTCCTGTGTGTGTGTGTGTGTGTGTGTATGTGTGTGTATGAGAGAGAGAGAGAGAGAGACAGAGACAGAGACAGAGACAGAGACAGAGACAGAGGTTAACAGTAGTTGTCTCCCTCAATTGCTCTCCAACTTTTATCTATCTATCTATCTATCTATCTATCTATCTATCTATCTATCTATCTATCTATAGATGTATATATCTATAGTGTTCTTCTCTCACCATCCCCCTAGTGTTAGGATTACAAGTGCACATTTGCACTAGTACATCTATCTTTTCATTTAATGTGGCTGCAGGGCATGCAAATTCACACTTGTAAGCACTTCACTGATGGATTTGCCTAGCTTTCTATATATTTTAACAGTATTCTATGTATATTTCCTTTTACACTGTTTTTGCTTTGGTTTTTATATTGCTCTGCTTTATTTCTTATTTTGCATTTTTGTTGGGGGGAGATAGGGGAAGGGTTTTACTTGAAGTCAAACTTTTTCTGACCTGTTCTCCCAAATGATGGGATGATAGGTGTGCATCACTGTGCCTGGCACAGTTTTCTAAATTGTGATCTTATCTATATTACTGTCCATATTTTCTGTTCCTACATATTCATGGCCCCTATTCTCCAGGTATGTAATTTGCCATTTCAACCATTTTAAGAAGATATATATATTTTTAAAGATTTATTTATTATTATATGTAAGTACACTGTAGCTGTCCTCGGACATACCAGGAGAGGGCATCAGATCTCATTCTGGATAGTTGTGAGCCACCATGTGGTTGCTGGGATTTGAACTCATGAACTCTGAAAGAGCAGTTGGTGCTCTTAACCACTGAGCCATCTCACCATCCCAAGAAGATATTTTTTGTTGTGAGATAAACAACAGAATTTTTAATGAAAGCATTTTAAAATACAGAATTTACTTTTTATCTTTTTTCTTTTTTTGAGTTCAAGAGATCAAATCTAGGATCTCATCCATACTGAAAAAACATTTTATCCCAGCTTCCTTTTTTTTTTTTTTTTTTTAAAAGAAAAGCACATGTCACTGTGCTGGCTAATTTTATGTTAATTTGACACTGAAGGAAGAAGAAGGAAGACCAAAAGGTGGACATTTCATTCCTTCTTAAAAGGGGAAATCAAATACCCA
>NW_022196912.1:18891557-18901090 GCF_008632895.1 Mastomys coucha | reverse complement strand
AAAAAAAAGAAAAGCACATGTCACTGTGCTGGCTAATTTTATGTTAATTTGACACTGGCTAGAGTCATCTGAGAGGAGACCCCAATTGAGAAAATGCCTCCAAAATACTTGGGTGTAGGCAAGTTTGTATAGTATTTTCTTTTTCTTTTCTTTCTTTTCTTTCTTTTTTTTTTTGAAACAGGGTTTCTCTGTATAGCCCAGGCTGTCCTGGAACTCACTCTGTAGACCAGGCTGGCCTCGAACTCGGAAATCTGCCTGCCTCTGCCTTCCAAGTGCTGGGATTAAAGGCGTACACCACCACCACCCAGCTTGTATAGTATTTTCTTACTTAGTGATTGATGAGGGAAGGCCCAGCCCATTTTGAACGGTTCCATCCCTGGGATGGTGGTCCTGGGTTGTATAAGAGAGCAGGCTCAACAAACCATGAGGAATAAGTCAGAAAATAGCATCTCTCCACTGTCTCTCTATCAGCTCCTGCTTCCAGATTCCTGAATTGTTTAAGTTCCTATCCTGACTTCCTTCAGTGATGAAGTAAGATGTAGAAGTATAAACTGAATAAACCCTTCTCTCCCCAAGTTGCTTTTGGTCACGGTAGTTCATCATAGCAGTAGTAACCCTAACTAAGACAAAGTTGGATAGTGGGGTGTTGCTGGGACAGATCTGACCATGTTGTTTCTGGGAATATTATGGAAGAAGGATTTGGAATGTTGGGCTAAGAAAGCCACTGAGTATTGAGAGCTTAATGTTCTGTAGTAGTTTAGAAGAAAAGAACATTGAGAGCAGCGGAGATGATGGAGGCCTAGCTTTGGAGTTTCAGAGGAAAACAAAAAACCCTACTGGGTCATTTGTGTGAAGAACCTGTAGTGTCTGATCAGCTGGAAGTGAAGAATTGGGTGTGATCAACAAGAAACCAGAACCAAAACCTTTCTTTCTCTTGGACAATGAATGCTGGTGAGCTGGTGCTGAAGAATCAGCTGTCATTAGAGGAAGCCAACATCACTGAGATAAAATTTTTAGAAAATGTTTCTTCAGAGTCAGCACATGTTAGCTGTGTTCAGAGGTAGTCAAGGTTATACCTTGTGCTGGCAGGTACTGGTTTTAAAGGCATGAAGGGGTCATGAAGAGCTATAGTGGGACTTCCTTGTACCTGGCATGGTTAAATAGTAACACAGAATTATTTATATTTATTAAAGCTTAAGTATATAGTTGAGTCTATAGATTCTCAGCTAGTTCATCAAAATTATCCTGATTATTCTAGCCCAAATCCTACCACATGGCTAGCTCTTTATCTCTCTCCCAGCCTGGGTACAGCTGTTTCTTTCCATGTTCTCCTAGCAAATTCCCACCTCTGATTTCTTCTTTCAGAAACCCTTTCTCTTCATGGAAGTCCCACCTTCCCCTTCCAGCCCAGCCATTGGCCATCAGATTTTTACTAAGTCAATCAGTAAGTGAGGAAGGTGAATGTTTACAAAATAAAAAGCCTGATGTGGGGCCATAGATCTCTGCTGGTACAAAATTAACAATTGAATATACAGAGACATACCATCACACAATGTATAAAAGGTTACCCCTTTTAGCAGCTGAGGCTTGGCACTACGAAGGGCCAGAAGAACCCATTGGCGAAGGTGCAGCAGTGAAGCCCCAGGATTGAAGAAGTTATGTGGGAAAGTTGAGGCTTTGCACCACTAAGAGAGCCCAGGAGAGGCTATTGGTGAAAGCGTAATCTAGTTATAGCAGAAGACCTCAGAATTTTGGAGATGCCAGAACCATGGATGATTACCAAGAACAGCAACAGCAGGGAATGGAGCAAGCTTAGAAGGCAATCTGTGTGTGCTGCAGAGGGCAGAGTTAGAGAAGTGACCCAAGCCCCTTTGAGGAAGCCAGAAGATTGTGAGGGAATTCCAGATATTGGACATTGAATTATTTACACTGTTGGAGTGTGGTTTTACTTTATTCAGATTATGACTGTGCCCTGTTCTTTCTTCTTGAAGTAAGAAAGCATTTCTTATTTTTGCCTTTATAGAATCTCACAGTTGAGAGACTGTGAATTTCTAAAAGAGATTTTAGATTTTAAAGATGACATTAGATTTTTCTAGAAATTGAACTTTAAAGGTGTTTAAATTGGTAAAAACTGTAGTGCAAAAGTAACTTTTATTTACCAGATGTAATTGTCATCTGGGAGGCTTACTGCTGAATAACCTCATCCTTTTTAGCTCTTTCTGAACACTGTCTAGCTCAACTCAGTTGCTCTGGCTCAAACTCCTCTCCAAGCTGACTGATTCAATCTGGCTTCCCTTGGCTTCTCACTGAATTGCTCTGCTTGGCCTCAAACTAACTCTGGCAATCTGTTCTAATCTTCTGACTCCTGCTCATTCTGTCTTCACCTGCAACCTATCTCTGTAAAACTGACCCAGGAAAACTGCATCTTTATGTGCTGATCTCTGAAGTTCTCTCCTGCGATGATTTCCTCAGAGCTGGGCATATCCTATCTCTGACTCATTCCATCAATTTTTTTTCTGATTTGTCTCTTTGTCCCTCAATTAGACATCACTTTCAAACTTGGCTGCTTCCTTCTACAAACTAACCTTACCTATATTGTTTGGGATTAAAGGTGTGAACTAAGGGTGTTGTTTGATTTCAGCAAGAGAGATTAAAGGTGTGTGGTGTGTCTGCATTCCAGCCAGATCACAGAGACCTAGGTCTTTGCATGTGATCCCTTGCCAAAGTCGCTGTGTTGCTAGATTAAAATTCTTCCATCCTGTGGACCATTTTTAAGTTTCTAATTTGTTTTGTATTTATGGAATTTATTAATCTGAGATCTTGGGAAATGAACCAAAAGAAGAAAAAGTTATGTCTTAAATTATGTTGTGTGTCAAGCTGACAAGAGGTCAATTGTGCTGGCTAATTTTATGTTGACTTGACACAGGCTAGAGTCATTTAAGAGGAGGGAACCGTAACTGAGAAAATGCCTTGATAAGACTGTGTGTAGATCTCTGCAAATGCCACAATCGGCAGCAAGGCAATCTGTCAGTGGCAGGAAGGAAGTCCAGCTCAACACAATTCACTAGCCAGTGTGGGATCAAACTTCGAGAGTCTGACACCAGGTAATTTTAGACATATTTAAGCACAGCACAATTTGGAAAAAGTTTCCTGATGATAATCAACTCAATCCTGTGTGCACAACAAAGCTTGAGGCATGATTACTTTGAAACTCTTGAAGAACAAGTGATATCTTTCATAAGATAGGTTCTGTAGATTAACTGTGGAAGCAGGTTCCAATATAAACAAGCATACGATAAGGGTTCAGGGGAGGATTTTGCTATAGATTGACTGAGGTAAACAAGCTCTAGACAAGGGTTTGGAGGAGCTGGTGTGGCCTGGCCATACAGTTAGCACAGAGATCACCAGGCTGTTCACCACAAGCATTCTCAGCCTTCTGGGCAGAAAAAACAGGATATACAACTCTTGTTTTGAAAATACAACCCGGTGTGTTTAACATCCCTGGTTTGCCTGGTTTATCTGTAGCACAGGGACTTCCACGCCTTCCACAAGACTAAGCTATAAGCAAGCCGACAGAGCATTATCTTAATCAGTGATCAATGGAGGAGGGCCCAGCCTATTGTGGGTGGTACCATTCCTGGGTTGGTGGTCCTGGGTTCTGTAAGCAAGCAGGCTAAGCAAGCCACTGGGAACAAACCAGTAAGAAGCCGTCCTCTATGACCTCTGCATCAGCTTCTGCCTCCGGGTTCCTGACCCGTCTGAGTTCCTGTCTTTTTTGTTTTTGTTTTTGTTTTTCGAGACAGGGTTTCTCTGTATAGCCCTGGCTGTCCTGGAACTCACTCTGTAGACCAGGCTGGCCTCGAATCCAGAAATCTGCCTGCCTCTGCCCCCCAAGTGCTGGGATTGAAGGCGTGCACCACTATCACCTGCCCTGAGTTCCTGTCTTGACTTCTTTTGATGATAAACTATGACATGTACGTGTAAGCTAAATAAACCTTTTCCTCTCCAAGTTGCTTTTGGTCACGGTATTTATTTTATCACAGCAATAGCAACCCCAACTAAGACAATTTAACATTTAACAGATTTTATGTTTATGAATACATATCAGTTTTTAGACATTTGATTTGTAAGGTTCGTAGCACAAAGGTTGAGCAGGAGGTATGGGGACCCTCCAGATCTCCCTGGCACTGTATATTCACAGCCTCCTCCATTATCTCTGTCTTCACAGTTTTGCATTTTACAGAAAACTGTTTAATAGAAGCCAGACAGTAGTGCATCGCCTTTTTAGGTTACCTTCTTTCAGTTAATAATTTTCATTTAAAATTCCATCTTTTTTTTTTTAAACAGATTGATAGTCATGTCTTTGTAGCATTAATATTCCACTATCCAGTGTGCCACAGTTTATTTGTTCATTCACCAGATGAAGGACTCTTGATTGCTCCCAATGTTTGTCAATTATGAATAAAACTGCTATAAATATCTTTGTCCTGGTTTGTTTGTAGACATGATCTTTGTTTTGTTTTGTTCAAGAGAGGGTCTTACTATATGCATATGTCCTGGTTAGCCTTAGCTGTCAACTTGACACAGCCTAGAATTATCTGGGAAGAAATCTCAATTTAGGAATTATCTAGATCAGATTCACTCCAGGGCAAGTCTTTGGTAGACTGTCATGATAATTGATTGATAGTGGGGGGCCCAGCCCATTGTGTGGGGATACCTTTCACTGAAAAGGTAGTCCTGAATTGTAAAAGAAAGCAAGCTAAGCACAATCAATGCCAGCTAGGCAGCAAGCAGAATCTCCCAAGGTTCTTCTGTACCTCCTTGACTGTGAAGTGAGTTCCCAGTAGGAGGAATGCTGTGTGGAACATCAATCAAGCCTGCCTGCAGACTCCAGACCTGAGTTCCTGCCTTGACTTTCTCACAATGGCAATGCTGACTATGGCCTGGAATTGTAAGCCAAATAAACCCTCTCCTCCTCTAAGTTGGGTTGGGTTGGGGTATTTTGTCACAGCAACAGAGATGAAACTAGAACAATGTAAAGTGTGTGTATGTATGTGTATTATATGTTTCAGGATGGCTTTGAATGTACAATTCTTCTGGACTCTTAGAGAGCTGGGATTCTATATATATGCTAATCCTTGTTATTTTTTCAAACATATACCATATTATTTAATAGATTTTAAAATATTTTATGAGTACTTTTCTATCTTTCAAACCTCATTTTACTTGTGATATTTTAGTTCACGGTGCTGTGCAACACTGAACATAAGTTTTAAACTCACGTGGAAATATCAAGGCACACAGTTGCTGGATTATACAATAAATATGTGCTCTCTTCTGTAAGAAATTCCTAAACTGTCTTCCAAAGTACCTTGAATTTTGAGTCTCATCAGCAAGGAATAAGAGCTCTGGCTCCTCTCATCAGAATGCCCTATATTCTCTGCTTTGGATTTTGATAGCTAAGGTATCATTTGTGGTGTGTGTGTGTGTGTGTGCGTGTGTGTGTGTGAGTGAGAGAGAGAGAGAGAGAGAGAGAGAGAGAGAGAGAGAGAGAGAGAGAACTAGGCACATCCTCCACTGTACCTACCCCTCCCTGCTTCTGTCTTACTGTGGACTGACTGCACCCATCTGTGGACTCACCTGATTCTCTTCCTGTCAGTGAGAACCTTCAGGGCATCCTTGCAGTCTCTGTAGTGTCTGGGTTATAGTGTTGTTAAAAGTCCCATTGAGTTGAATAAGCCAAAGTTCAGAGGCTAAAAGGTCAAAGATTTAATGTGAAGAGCCCCTGACTGGGAAGGGAGGAGATACTTATTGTTTAGAAGAAAAAAAAATCTCTCAATCCATGTCTAGCTCTCTATTCTTCCTGTCTCAGTGCGTCAGGTCTGGTTGAGGTGCCAAAGATAGGTACTGGCAACTCAGGGCTGCCCCAATTACCAGCCATTTGAGTGCAGAGCTCAGGACATTTCCCTCTTATAAAGACATTCCAATCACAGAGATCTTGAGGGATGATGGAATCTGACCTCCAGATCCCTACAATGAATATATTGTGAAAACAACAATGGTTTGGAAGGGATTTAAAAGACAGAGAGAAGTTGCTTTGCAAAAATCTCTCTTTTTGAGTGGCATATTTTTAAGCTATAAAACTGTAAGGTATATTTTATGGGCTTTGTCTTCCTTCATAGCTCTATAAAAATCATTGTTTTATCAGTGCCTTCCCTCTGTGGGAAGTCAATGATGGGTAAGCAGATGATCATTTTATTTCCTGGTGGAGACAAGCTGTGCCTGACTTTATTATACCTGGTCCCCCCCTGAAAGGGGGGTTCAAAGTACATGCTAGTCCATTCTCTTTGGCAGAGAGGAGCTGTAAACACATTCTCATCTGCTTGATCTTCTTCTTATATTAGAAAATTTCAATGATTATGGGTTTTTATTTCTCTTGTGGGGAGCTTGCAAATAATATCTATGCCTCCTGTTTTCCAGATGCAAATGCAATGTCACCTGGAGTAACACAGGACACAGCATTGATTAGTTTCATTATATTCTATCATGAGTATCAGTGGAATCTTAGCTCAGCATACTAAGGTTAGCTACCCTCTTAGTCAAAAGAGTGATGCTTAATTTGTCTCTGAAGAGATTTTTCAGGGCTGGTGGGTGAATAGCTCAGTTGGTAGAGCATTCATGAAGCCCTGGGTTGATACCAGATACCACATAACCCAAGGATGGCGGTACCCTCCTGTAATTCCAGGACAAATGTGTAGCAGCTAGAGGATTGGGAGTTCAAGGTCATCCTTGCTTACATATTGAGTTCAAGGTCAGCCTGGGCAACATGAGACTGTGTCTCAAAAGAATCAAACAAATAAATGAAGAACTTTCCCTTCTTGGCGCTACTTGGTCACACATCTTGTTTTCACACTTTGATAACCTTCCTGTTGTCAGGGAAACTCATATTAAATGATTCCCAGCCTTTGGTCTCTCCGTCCCTATAGCTAAGAAAGACTATCAGTACTTGGCAAAAACTGATTTCCTGTGTCATGCTAAGTATGTATGGCCAGTAGCTTTTGGTTTTGTGGAACGCTGGCCTAGATGATAAGTGTTAGGTCCCTTACTCAGGACAAACTAACTGAGGTGCCTATTTAACATCAAAGCGGCTGCTGGCTGCGAGTCTCTCTCCGAATCACCAACTCTTGTCACGGAGTCCTGGCTCCTTTCAGAACTTTTCGTTCTACGCGCTACGCTGAACCTTTCTGGCCCTGGAGCTTCTCTCCCCTCAGCTTCTCTGATTCCTATATTACCCTGCCACGTTGGTTACACTTTGGCTGTGTTCCCCCTTATATCCACAGGAGACCTTCTCCTCAGCCACACCCAGGGACAGACACTGTCCTCATTTTTTTTTTTTTTAAATTCAATGAGGTGCCATGAACTTTCAATATTAAACAATGCTATAGTCAGTTAGGGACTGCCTCAGGGTCAGCTGTGGAGATACAAAGGAGATACAATGCTCACCAATTGCTCACCCTGCTAATGTAACAGACTCAGGAATCCCTCGACTATCTGCCAATCATGATCAGAAAATGTATCCCACTTTTATATGGGTCAGTTAGAGAGAGAGGGGGAATTAGGACTATAATCATAGTTTAAATAATCAGAATGAGAATACAGGAGAACCTTGCTTGAAGGTCGTCATCCCTTTGGTCATGAATCTACAGACAAGTGAAGTACCTACAGTACCCTTGAAGTACCTACAGGGTACTATTAGGAACTGGCCTCCCATTCCCCAGCAGGCTTCATTCTATTCCTAGTTTTTCATTTATAATATGTGTTAAGCATCTGTTTGTCTCAAACCACTCCATGAAGCAGATA
Organism: Mastomys coucha; assembly: GCF_008632895.1. Taxonomy (NCBI): domain Eukaryota; kingdom Metazoa; phylum Chordata; class Mammalia; order Rodentia; family Muridae; genus Mastomys; species Mastomys coucha. Next base: position 18,893,230 of record NW_022196912.1, on the reverse strand, counting down.
GTCCATTATAGTGAAGTTACTAAATCTGGCCTCTGTTCTTTTTAGGGTTTTTCTTTCTTTTTTCCTTCCTTCCTTCCTTCCTTCCTTCCTTCCTTCCTTCCTTCCTTCCTTCCTTCCTTTCTTTCTTTCTTTTTTGTTTTGTTTTGTTTTTTCGAGACAGGGTTTCTCTGTATAGCTCTGGCTATCCTGGATCTCACTCTGTAGACCAGGCTGGCCTCAAACTCAGAAATCCGCCTGCCTCTGCCTCCCAAGTGCTGGGATTAAAGGCGTGCGCCACCACCTGGATATTTTCTTATAGTAATGAAAAACTAATTCCATTAGGAGTTGGGGAGACCAGGCCCAATTTTGAACTAACTGGTTGAATTTTGACCTTGACAACCAGTCGAAGCTAGCTCTAACACTATTTCCCTGACAAAGACTTTTAGAAGTCTAGTGCGCTATTTATTGTGCTACAGAGCCTTGGCAGGACCTGTACTTAGTGTTTGGAGAGATCACTAATCTGATTTTCAAAGTGGCTGCAGTGTCTACAAACTCCCTGGCAGTGCCTGCAGACTCTAATTTCTTCAAGTCCTCTTATCAAGATACTTTCTGAGCTTATGCAACTCACCAATAGAGCAACAAGGCACGGGGCTCCACCCTTAGCATCTGACGAACAAATAGAACATAAAGATATTCCTGACCAGCTAGCTGCAGGTTCCCTTTCTCATAAACGCTGGAAGAGCTCCATTGTTGTGCCAATTGAAATTGACTTTTTTGGGTAAGCTGGCCCACACGTCTCTCCCCTGGTTTCTCAAATCAAACAATTAATTGGGTTTCAGCTGGCTGACTTAGACCTTTAACATGAGTGGTTCCATTGTGATGTTCAGTCACAGCTACTTGACAGAAGCATGGTCAAGACCAATAGTCTCCTGTTATATTTCACTGAACAATTCTCATCTATTACCTGTTTTTTTTTTTTTTTTTCTGAACATGCTCCTTTAACAAATCTCAGATGCACCAAAGTCAGGCTCGGACTCCATATCTCAGCAGTCTGTCTTGGAAAGTGTCTATGGTGGTTTGATTACGCTTGGCCCAGGGAGTGGCACTATGAGGAGGTGTGATCTTGTTGGAGTGGGTGTGGCCTTGTTGGAGAAAATGTGTCACTGTGAGGGTGGGCTTTCAAGCTCCACCGAGTGAAAAGAGGCAGTCTGCTCCTGTCTTCCTTTGGATGAAGATGTAGAACTCTCAGCTTCTTCTACAGCACCATGCCTTCCTGGATGCTGCTATGCTTCCTGTCATGAAAATAATGGACTAAAGTCACAATCTGTAAACCAGTTGGAATGTTGTTCATTATAAGACTTGCCTTGGTCATAGTGTCTCTTTGGAGCAATGGAAACCCTGACTGAGACAGTGTCCCTCCCTGCCAGTCCAGAATGACACTCTTTCAGGAACCTTTCTCAGGTTGTGCCCTTATCCACCTTCTACTGCAAAGAAAAGAGAAGGGGCAAGCTCTGAATGTGAGCGAGAGAAATACAAAGTGAAGAGAAGTAGGAACTGTGGGTGTGTCTGCAGGGAGGATGAGACAAAGGATGTGATTGGCTGATAGAATTAAAACAGATATTTATAGCTTTTTTTTTCTTTTAGATATTTTCTTTATTTACATGTAAATTTCTCCATTCCCAGTTTCCCCTCCA
>NW_022196912.1:18886563-18889898 GCF_008632895.1 Mastomys coucha | reverse complement strand
TTTTTTTTTTTTTTAATGCAATGGGGTTGGGGCATTTGAAATAGGATCTTACTCTGCAGCCTAGATTAGCTTGAATTCACTATGTAGCTCTAGCTGGTTTCAAAGTCAGCAATCCTCCTGCCTCAAACTCTCAGGTGCTGGGATAACAGGCATAGTGAGCCACCAGTCCTAGCTCTTTAAAAGTGATTTTTATTTGAAGTTTGAGAGTATATTCTATTCAGTGTAAATCTACCTTCCTATCCCTTCCATCTAGCTTTAAAAGAATGTCTAAGGAGAGGTCATCCACGTTTTGAACTGTGAGTCTTGGTATAGGAGCAGATGTAGGGGGAGAAGACGGACTGCCTTCAGGTGGGGTTCTGCTTACAAAGAAAAATTCTGAGAAAAAAAATCACCAACAGGAGCTTGTATATATGAAGTTCTAAAAATGTTTGTTTTGTTTTAACATCTCTCTCTCTCTCCCCCCCCCTCTGTGTGTGTGTGTGTGTGTGTGTGTGTCTGTGTGTAACTGAGATAACCACATTGGCCCACGTGGGACAAAATTGTATTGGCTTTGGTGTGCTGATTTTGGGGAGACACTTCCTTGAGCTGTTGCCTTTGAGGAACGGGGAATTCTTTCGGTTTAGGCTCTGTCTTCAAAATAGTTCTGATCTTTACAAGATAGAACCTGCATTTCCACATTTGTATTTGTGGGGTGTTGCCCTCTGGACACTTTATTGTCTAAGGCAGTTCAGAAGATGTTCTGTTAGTGGCTCTGAGTTTTTTTCTTTTCTTTTTTCTTTTTTTGGTTTTTTGAGACAAGGTTTCTTTGTATAGCCCTGACTGTCCTGGAACTCACTCTATACACCAGGCTGGCCTCAAACTCAGAAATCTGCCTGCCTCTGCCTCCCAAGTGCTGGGATTAAAGGCATGTACCACCACTGCCTGGCTACTTTTATTTTTTAAAGATTTATTTATTTATTATATGTAAGTACACTGTAGCTGTCTTCAGTCACTCCAGAAGAGGGCATCAGATCTCATTTCAGATGGTTGTGAGTCACCATGTTGTTGCTGGGATTTGAACTCAGGACCTTCAGAAGAGCAGTCAGTGGTCTTAACCGCTGAGCCATCTCTCCAGTCCCTGAGTTTTTTTCTTTTTTAGAAATTACAGCTGCTTTCTCAGCACCAACTTGCATGCTCTGCATGCTCTCAGAATTTCTTCTGGAAACAATTTTGCCCATTAAATTCAACCTCATTTAAGATATCAGAGTTTGTACAGAATGAAAACAGCTTCATGGCCCAGGTATCCTAAGAATGGCCCTGAGGCTAGTGTAAGCCTTTGTTTTCTGAAACGTCTTGAGTTAGACCTGCAGTGTCAACCTTTCTCATAGTTTGCTTGTCTTTCAAGAATGACCACCAGAGTGGCCTGGGAATCTCTTCTCTCAGCATTTAAGTATTTTTATCTTTCTTTCCCCCCCTCAATTCCAAATCATTGACAGTCTTCCTACAAACCAGTTCCAAAGGCCTAAGAACCACATGGTCAGGTTTATCACAGCAATGACTCCGGTTCTCAGAGCCAGTTTTCTGTCTTACTTGTCTTTTATGTTTCAGTGATGAAATACCAGACAAATGTAACTTAAGGAACATGGGATTTATTTTGGTCACAGTTCCAGGATATTGTCCACCATGGTGGTGAAGTCAATAAGTGGGAGCTTAAAGCCCCTGGTCATATTGAATCTATAACCAAGATAAAAAAGCAAGATGAATATTCCTTTAAAATCAGTATATGATCACAGCTCTAGAAATTATAGCACACATAATTGTGTTGGATTTCCAACCTCAATTTACCTACTCAAGATAATCCTTCATAGGCATCGTCTACTACTCTCTTTTATTTAAAAAAACCTCCAGATCTGCATATATTGACTCATTGTGAAATTTTTTGTAGTGGAAGTAAAAACTTTTTTTGATAGGTGTACTGGAGAGTTTTATGTGGACTTGACAAAAGCTAAAGTCATGGAGAGGAGGGAACCTCAGTTAAGAAAATGCCTCCAGATCCTTTCTGGTTCATAAAGCGTGATGATTGGGTATTCACGCCATTGCATGACATGTGCCACCCATAAACCTTGTTACAACGTGGGCACATTACCCGTCTGATGTGAACTTAGGAGGAAAAAAAAAAAAAAAAAGAAAAAAGAAAATGCCTCCATAAAATCGGGTTGCAGGCAAGACTTTAGGGCATTTTTAAAATTAAAGATCATCGGGGGAGGGCACAGCCCATTGTGGGTGATGCTACTCCTGGGCTGGTGGTCCTGGGTTCTGTAAGGAAGCAGGCTGAGCAAGCCATGGGGAGCAAGCCAGTGAACTGTACTGGCCATGGAGGGGTGATACTTTGGCCCTAAATCTTTCTTTTCCAAATCCCGAGAAAGTGAGTAAGGTAGAATTAAGAAGTAATGGGCAGGTTTTGATTTTGTTGGGTGATTAATATGGATAACTCTCTCAAGTCTCCTGCCTCTAGGTTCCTGCCTTGTTTGAGTTTATGTCCTGACTTCCTTTAATGATGGATAAAGCTATGGAAGTATAAACGGAATAAACCTGTTCCACTTTAAGTTGCACTGGTCATGATGTTTCATCATTACAGCAATAGGCACCCTAAGTAAGACAACAGGATCGTGTACTAGTAAGCTAGGAATGAACTTGAACCTCTGATCTTTTCATCTCCCCACTCCAGAGTAATGGACACCACCTGGTTTATTTAATAGGGGATCGATCGAGCTCTGGGTTTTAATCATCATATGCAAGCAATCTAACTGACTGAGTTATGTTCCCTGTAGCTCCAAGGTCCTGTATTTTCATTGTTATAAAACATCTTCCTTCATCTCTGTTTTTGTTATTATTTTATTTTAGTAGTGGGGATAAAACACAGAACTTGGGTGTATGAGGAAAGGACTCTACCACTGAACTACACCTCCTGCCTACCCACTTTTCCTTCTGAGGCATTTTAAAGCATATACATCATGAGGTATTAGCATAGGGACTCAATTTTTTCCCCCTTTGGAGGGTACTATTTGCATAATGTCTCTTTTTTTCCTTTACTGTTACTCCATGCTTGTCTTTGAATCGATTCGGTCTTCTGTAGACAGCATGTAGCTGAATCCTGTAATTTTTTTTTTTAAGGTAGGATCTCATTCTGTACCCCAGCCTAGCCTTTAAGAATCTAAGATCATCTCTCTATCCCTGCCTCCCAAGAGCTGAGAATGCAGGTTTTGTATTTTTACATCATTTACATCACAGTGTGACAATTTCACATCATTAATTGGGTAGTCCCATCATTTACATGTAATATTATATATGTTATT
>NW_022196912.1:18884182-18885774 GCF_008632895.1 Mastomys coucha | reverse complement strand
TTTACATATATATCTTTAAAAATATATTGCTTTAGATTTATTTTATTTTATGTGTATGAGTGTTTTGCCTGCATGTGTATACACTGTGTGTCCAGTTACAATAGCACCATACACAACACCCACCTTTTGCAGTCAGCCAAGGTGTCTGTCACCAAATGAGCAGGTGAAAATATGTGGTAAATACACATAACAGAGTTTTATTTGGTCATACAAAAGAACAAAATCATGTGATTTGTAGGCCAGTGGGCAAAACTGGTGATCATCATATTTAGCAAAATAAGTCAATCAGAAAGATAGATATCACATTTTCTTTCTCTCTCTTTATATGTGTGTGTGACATGAAATTACACACTCATGTATAAACATTCATATAGATATATAATATATACATGTGTGTATATATATCTATATATATGTATACATATATATATAGATATATATATATATAGCATGAAAATACAAGTAAGAAAAATCTCGATGGGAATAAAAGAATATGGAACAGGCTGGGATATGGTGGTGCACGACTTTAATCCCACCACTTGGGAGGCAGGGGCAGGCAGATTTCTAAATTCAAGGCCAGCCTGGTCTACAGAGTGAGTTCCAGGACAGCCAGGACTACACAGAGAAACCCTGTCTCAAAAAACAAAAACACAAAAAATAAAAACAAAAAAAGGATATTGATAAAAAGGAAAGGAAAGGAAAGGATGAAAAATACACATGAATATGATCTAAGTTCATAACCCGAATGTATATGAGCATGTATGAAAATATTCCTATATACAATGAATAAATATACCATATACAATGAATCAAAAATTAAAACATCTTTGAGTGATGGGTACATCTGGAAAATAGAACTGAAGTAATTTGAAATGTGAAAGGCAGTTAGTTAGTTGTTCATGTTGAAAGCAAGTAAGCCCAGACAATATTAAGAATACAATAAACACAAACCAAAAGCACCCACAAAGACAATATACAAATGTTGATGACAGTAAAGAGTCATTCTTGGTGGCTGTGATGGTTTGTATATGCTTGGGCCAGAGAGTGGCACTATTAGGAGGTGTGGCCTTGTTGGACTAGGTGTGTCACTGTGGGTGTGGGTACCTGCCTAGAAGTGAGTCTTCCACTAGCAGCCTTCAGATGAAGATGTTGAACTCTTAGCTCATCCTGCACCATGCCTGCCTGGATGCTGCCATGCTTTTGCCTTGACAATGATGGCCTGAACCTCTGAACCTGTAAGCCAGGCCCAATTAAATGTTGTCCTTTTAAGAGTTGCTTTGGTCATGGCATCTGTTCACAGCAGTAAAACCCTACCTAAGACAGTGGTATACTTCTTTGTTTCCAGCTTCTAGGACCATACCTAAATTATTTGCTAGAGAGATGAGTCAGTAGTCACTAGCAGTTGCTGCTCTTGCAGAAGTCCCTGGTTCACTTCTACATGGTGGTTCACAATCCAGGGGATTAGATGCTTTCTTCTGACTCCCATAAGCCACCACACACTGCACACAGTGTATACACATGCAAGCAAAACACTCATACACATAAAATAAAATAAATCTAAAGCAATATATTTTTAAAGATATATATGTAAA
>NW_022196912.1:18877865-18883430 GCF_008632895.1 Mastomys coucha | reverse complement strand
AATAACATATATAATATTACATGTAAATGATGGGACTACCCAATTAATGATGTGAAATTGTCACACTGGGTAAAAATACAAAACTTGTATTCTCAGCTCTTGGGAGGCAGGGATAGAGAGATGATCTTAGGATTAAGATACTGTATTCTCAGGAGGAGTGTAGTTGAGTCATATAGCAGTCCATGTTTTAATTTTGAGGAATGCCACACTGGTTTCTATAGTCGATGAACTAGTTTACATTTTCTCCAGGAGTGTGTGATGCTTCTGCTTCCTTCCACATCCTTCTCAGAACTCTTAGCTATTTGTTTTCAAAATGATAGCCATTCTCACTGAGGTGCATATTCTCACATGCAATCTCATCATTGCTTTAATTTGCATTTTCTTGGTGACTAAGGACATTGAATACACACACACACACATACACACACACACACACACACACACACACACACACACACACACACACACACACACACACACACACACACACACACACACACACACACACACACACACACACACATGCCATTTGTGCTTTGTCTTTCCAAAACTATCTCTTCAACTTATCACATTGTGCTGGCTAGTTCTACACAAACTTGACACAAACTTCAGTCATCCGAAGGGAGGGCTCCTAAGTTGAGAAAATGCCTTTATAAGACTGAGCTGTAGGCAGTCCTCTAGAGCATTTTCTTTTCTTTTTTATTGGATATTTCCTTTATTTACATTTCAAATGTTATCCGCTTTCCCGGTCCTCCCCACCTCCAAAACCCTCTATCCCATCCCCCTCCCCCTGCTCCTATGAGGGTGTTCCCCCACCCACTCAACCACTCCCACCTCCCCGCCCTCACATTCCCCTAGACTGAGGCATCAAGCCTTTACCAAACCAAGGGCCTCTTCCATTGATGCGCAACAAGACCATCCTCTGCTACATATGCTGCTGGAGCTGTGTGTACTCCTTGGTTGGTGGTTTAGTCCCTGGGAACTCTGAGAGGTCTGGTTGGTTGATATTGTGGTTCTTCCTATGGGGTTGCAAACCCCTTCAGCTCTTTCAGTCCTTTCTCTAGTTCCTCCATTGGGGACCCCGTGCTCAGTCCAAAGGTTGGCTGTGAGCATCCGCCTCTGTATTTGTCAGGCTCTGGCAGAACCACTCAGGGAACAGCTATATCAGGCTCCATGCACTTCTTGGCATCCACGATAGTGTCTGTGTTTGGTGACTGTATATGGGATGAATCCCCAGGTGGGGTAGTCTCTGGATGGCCTTTCCTTCAGTCCCTGCTCACCACTTTGTCTTCGTATTTTGTCTCATGAGGACCGAAGCACTCACAAGTAGTGATTGAATGGGAAGGCTCAGCTCTTTGTGGGTGGTTCCACCCTGGGTTGGCCGAGCAAGCCATGAAGAGCAAGCCAGTATGCCACCAGGTCCTCCCCTGTTTAAGTTTCTATCCTGCCTTCCTTCAATAATGAAAAATGATGTGGTATAAGCCAGATAGATCCTTGTCCTTCCCAGCTTGCTTTGCTCATGGTATTTCCTCGCAGTAGTTATTGAGGTTTATTTATTTTTGAATTCTTTATATAGTTCTAAATATAACCCTCATTGGATGTGAAGCTGGCAAAGACTTTTTTTTTTCAATCTGTAGGCTCTCTTCATTGGATTATTTCCTTTGCTGTAGGAAGCTTTTTAATTTCATGCTATTTCACTTGTCAGTTATTGATTTTATTTCCTAAGCAACCCTACATGGTTTTTATGCAACTATTTTAAAATCTAGGACCAAAAATGAGACAAAACATGTAATATCTGTCTTTCTGAAATGACATGAATTTACTTGATATGACTATTTCTGTTTGCTTCTATTTTTCCTGAAAGCCACCAACTTCCTTCTTCCCTATAGTTGAAAAAAAATCACATTGTATATTCATGCCATATTTTCATTTTTTCTTTAGAAATGGTGAGTATATTTCTGGACTTCACTTGTGCTAAAACTTTCATATTTCTAAAGGTATTGAAGGCCTAAAATAATTTCTGGTTTTGGTATGATTATCAGTATACAATCAAGAACAATAAATATCATCAATTAATAGTTAACACGTATATAACATTTGTTATGTGGAAGACATACAAATCTTTATTCAGTAATCATTATCTTATTTTACAGATGAATAACAAGAAATAGTTTAAGTAACTTGGCCAGAGTCAGTCATTCAGATATGGTACACGCTAAAAATGAGTAGAACATCATCAGTATGATTTCAGCATTTTTTCTTTTGCCATCGTCATTTATACTTATTTATTTTTTAGACAAGTAGCCTAGGTTGGACTGGATTCACTCATTCTGCTGCTAAGGCTTTAACTCATAGCAGTATTCTTGTCTCAGCATACCAGATGTTAGAATTAAAGAGGTAAGCCCTCATGCCCAGCTTCTTTTCCTGCTCTTAAGAGGAAGGGAGACTAGAGGGAGTAGAGCAGTAGCAAAAAGTCTTATAGAAATAGAAGAGATGAGCCTTCCAGGAGTGTGGACAGGCCTGTGAGTGCAGATAGGACCACCACTGCTGCTCAGAGGAACCTGCCCGGAACTCTCAGGACACAGGATCCAAGGTGAGGCCTGGGACAGGAGCATTCCAGTCTCTGTCTGCACCCAGAGCTGATCCTGTGCAATAGAGCTACATATACAAATACTGCCAGGAGAAAGCCAGTCTCTCAGGAGTGCCTACATACCTGCAAGCACAGGTAAGACCATTACTTCTCTTCAAATTCCTGATCCAAGAGGGACACTCACAGAGCCATCGGGACACAGGAACCAAGGATCAGCTGGGGACAGGATCCTTGACACAGGAACTAAGGATCAGCTGGGAACAGGATCCTTCTTGTCCCTGTCTGCACCCCAGAGCTGACCCTGTACCACAGCTCTCCATACTCAAATTCCTCCTGGAGAGAACTAGTCTCCCAGGAGTACTGACACACAGGCTTGCAGGAGGGACAAGCCAAAGTCAGAATCAGAAAGACCAGCTAACGCCAGAGATAACCAGATGGCAAAAGGCAAGCGGAAGAACATAAGCAACAGAAACCAAGACTACTTGGTATCATCAGAACCCAGTTCTCCCACCACAGTGAACCCTGGTTACCCCAATACACCAGAAAAGCAAGAAAGAGTTACCCATAAACATACAAGAATCCTACAGAACTCCAAATAGATTGCACCAGAAAAGAAATGCCCCCTGTCACATAATAATCAAAACACCAAATGAACTAAACAAAGAAAGAATATTAAAATCAGTAAGGAAAAAAGGTCAAGGATAAAGGCAGACCTATCAGAATTACACCAGACTTCTCACCAGAGACTATGAAAGCTAGAAGATCTGGGCAGATGTCATACAGACCTTACAAGAACACAAATGCCAGCTCAGACTACTATACCCAGCAAAACTCTCAATTACCATAGATTGAGAAACCAAGATATTCCATGACAAAACCAAATTTACACAATATCTCTCCACAAATCCATCCCTTCAAAGGATAATAGATGGAAAACACCAACACAAGGTGTTGATTCTGAACATCTATCCTCCAAAAGCAAGGGCACCCAGAATTTTCAGCTGAGTCCTGTATAGTCACTTACATTCACCCAGATCAAACCTTTCTTTCCTCACTTTGAGCTAGGTCAGATGAGCCACAGAGGAGATAAGTGATGACCCAGTGTCACTCAGTCTTGCTGCCTTAATTGTTTTTTTTTAATCCACGATTTAGTAGGGTATGTCTTCATTTGCTTCCATGGAAATGTCATGAGACAAGAAATGACAGAATCTTTAGAATTTTCAGTGGTTATATTTGTCTTTGGTAGAAAGAGATCTGCCAGGTTCTTCTCAGTGACTGAAACTGTGGGCCTTATCTTCTATTTTGACTTTTGGTGGAAAGGTTGGAGGGATTTTCTTAAAGTATAAGCTGCATCGTGCACTGTGTGTGGTGACACGGTAGAGGCATTTCAGTTTCACAGTCAAGATGTCAAATTCTGAACCTGAGTGTTTCGCCTCCCCCTACACTTAGACATCACTGGAAAAGGGTGTAGGTAATTCACCATTAAGTTACATACTGTTTATATAAATGAATGTGGTGGGAAAAAAGTACTCATCAAGTATTCTCTCATTGTGTTATGAACTAAATATAATTTTGTATTTTGTGCATATAAATTATTCCCTCTATCACTGAAGAGTTCTCTCTCCAGAGGCCAGATCTAGGCATTTAAAATTACAGAATTGGGCAAGGTAGACAACAATGTTACAGAGCCCATTCTGACGACGTGTATATAGCCATAGGATCTAGGTGTGGCCCCAAGTGTCTAGAACATGGTTTTTTGAGGGCAGAGATTTCATTTAGGGACCTTACTTGGAAGCTGCAGAGGAGGGCTTCACAAAGAAAGCAGTTTGAAGCAACCAGTTTAAACATAAGCCAAGACATGCAGTTAGCCAGCCAGCGAGGGTTCTTCACAATAGGCAGCTAAGACAAACAGTTAGCTGGAGGAAGTTGTGCACCAATAAGCCGTGTCAGCAAAGGCTAAGACAAGTGATTCAGGACATCCTGATCTTTGCTTCCTAGAGTAGAGTTGGGTAGCTTTCTATGGGATTCTCCATCAAGAAGGTCAGAGTCTAGTTAAACCTGGACAGGACCTAGGCAGGAGTACAAGATGGAGGAGCCCCTCCACTGTCCTGCTCTGTCACAATAGGAAGAAAGGCTAGGAAAACTCACAGTTATGTTTTGAAAATTCTGAAATGTTATTTTGAAGACATTTCACATGTCTGAGGAGCACTGTTTTGGGAAGCTATAGGGTCTGGCTGGTAGAGTTGGATCAGTATGTGAAAGCCCTGCCTTGCCCGAATCCTGTTCCTTTTTCTTCTTCCTGCCTTCAGAGATGCAAATGGACTCTGCCATGAGTCTTTCCTCATTTGAGATGTTCTGGGATGTCTTTTGTCACAGTGCAACACGTTCACTAGTGGAGAAATCATGCATGGGAAGGGAGCTTAAAGGAAACAGAAAGGCCAGCCAAGAGAGCAGGGAGCTCCGGATGAAAGAGCCGCAGGTGGCGTGTATCGAGCTATTTGGGAGGAGAGAGATGGTCTCAATTGAAAACGAAGCGTGAAAGAATCAGGAAGACTCTGCAGTAAAAGGCTTAGAAAAACTTTCTTTGGCTAGGCAGTGGTGGCGCACGCCTTTAATCCCAGCACTTGGGAGATAGAGGAAGGTGGATTTCTGAGTTCGAGGCCAGCCTGGTCTACAGAGTGAGTTCCAGGACAGCCAGGGCTACACAGAGAAACCCTGTCTCAAAGAACCAACCCCCCCCCCCCAAAACCCCCAAAAACCTTTCTTTGTACTATGCATAGGTGTCAGTACTTTGAGAGGAACAAAGGCAATTTGTAATATCAACCTACCTTTTTTTTCCTAGTTAATACTTAGCTATGCTTCTCTTTGTGAAAATTCATGCAGGAACTGATCTGTATATATTTCCCATTCTTATTATGTCTTAATAAGAAAATACTGTGTTCCTACCTCCTCCTCCTCCTCCACCTCCTCCTCCT
>NW_022196912.1:18854831-18877773 GCF_008632895.1 Mastomys coucha | reverse complement strand
TTTTATAGATTTCTCCCAGGAATGCTGAGTACAAATGGTGTTGGTCTTTATGTAGGACTCAGGAAAGCTTCAAAATGAGTTTTTTAATTAAATTATTTTATTTATTTACATTCCAAAATTACCCTCCTTCCCTACATGGCCATGTGTCCTGACAAAGAGATGAGTAATAGTGAAAATCAGCGAGATTTATCCAGTGTGGCCATGTGTAAAAGGAGTAAATAAAAGGGCTCAGTGACCCCCAGGCGTGCCCGAGGGCCTACTGATGTGAGTTCTAGTTTAAATAGAAAGTGAGAGGTGTGTGTACATAAGTAGTCCTTAAGTGGTAGTGCTGCCTATCATTCATTATTATCTCTGCTCTGGTTTATCTTCCAAGGTGTCTGATATTGTCAGAACTGTGGGAAATCTCTCCCAGAGTGGGATGGTGGTAGCAGTGGTGGTGGTAGAAATTTCCTTCTTTGTGTGACATCAGAGCCTTTCTGAAACTTACCTCTCTACCTTGCTGAATGACTGAATCAGGAAGGACTGCAGAGGAGAGAAAACTCTGCTGGGGCTAAAGAGATGGCTCGGCAATCATGAGTATATGTTACTCCTCTAGAGAACTTGAGTTCAGACCCCAGAACTCAGGTAGGCATCCACCTGCGGCTTCTGCTCTGACAGCTTTGATGCCTCTGTCCTTACTGAACATTTATACGCATGTATGTACACATCCCCCACCACCCACCCCCACAAACAAGCAAAACCTTTCTGACTTGTGCCGGTTGGTTTTGTCAACTTGATAATGAACCTAGGTGTATCTGGCAAAATGAGCCTCAATTTAGCAAGTGCCTCCTCCATCAGATTGTCTGAAGGCAAGTGTGAGGAATATTCTCTTGAGGTGGGCAGATAGTCCTTGATTGTATAAGACAGCAGGCTGAGCAAGCCATGAGTGAGCAAGGCAGCAAGCAGTGTACCTGCATCATTTCTTCTTTAATTCCTAGCCCTAGGTTTTCACCCTACACCCCTGCCTTGGCTTCCCCGATGATAAACTATAACCTATACGCTGAATTCACCCTTTCCTCTACGAGTTGCTTTTGTTCATGGTGTCTATTGCAGCACTGGACACCTAACCCATAGAGCTGCCCGTCAGTTGTGCACAGAGCTGCAGAGTCCCTGCTGTCAGGAGTTGTTACCCTTGCTAGGGTGAGCTTTTGGTGATTCAGATGTCCACCATCTTGTATGTAACCCCAGCACACTCATTGGTTCACAAAGTGCTGTTGTTACTAAGTTCTCTCACAAGTTCCCTGTCTAGGGAGATTAGCTATTTTTTTTATATCTCCCTAGTAATCAGCGCTACATGAGAAATCCTTAGCAAGCTACCTGTCTCTGCCCTTCACAGTGCTAGGGTTACAGCCATGCCCAGCCATGCCCAGCCATGCCCAGCCATGCCCAGCCATGCCCAGCCATGCCCAGCCATGTCTAACCTTTTACATGGTGCTGGGGATTTTAAACTCAGCCCTTATGCTTGCAAAGGAAGTACTCTTACCATTGAGCCATTTCTGCAGTATCCAAAACTTTATTGTTAAGTAGTAATTGCATGTATTTATGGGATAATGTATAGCATTTTAGTACACAGATGCAATGTGGAATGGTTAGAGCAGAGTAACTTGCACACATACATATGCAAAACCTCCTAAAATAAACTAAAAAAATTTATTCTTGTTTTAAATTTTTGAAAATGTTATTTTGAGATTATATATACATACTGTGTATGCATTATTCTCCCCTCTCATTTCTTTCATTCCTCCCTTGTCCCTTAAATATTTGACCATTTATTCTTTAATTATGATATATAGTTAGATCATTTACATATAGATTAATAAATATATATAATATTTAAATATGATAGATATGATGAGTTGTTCATTCAGTGTTTCCCTGAAGAAGCCTAATTCTCTCCTTAGCAATCATTAATTGCCTTTAGCTCTTCTAGGGGTGAAGCCTTGTGAGAGTATCCCCAATTCTCATTGACGTGTCAGTTGGAGGTATTGTTTCTAGGTCTTGGTTAGACAATCATGTTGTTGAGATTTCCTGGGTGCAGCTTCCTGGTCTTGTGTAGAAGACAGTACCTCGCAGCAGATGTGCAATCCTGGGCCTCTATGTTTCTACATCTTCTTCCATGGTGTTTTTTGAGCCTCAGTTGCAGGGGTTGTGTGGAAGTATTATAAATTGGGACAGGACACCCCACAAATCCTAAAATAGAGTTTATTAGCAAAACAGAACTGGAAGAAAATATCCCTTTGATCTTTTTCTTACATATCACTTAAAACCCTTGGCTTATACTCTGAATTGGTAATGCTTGGCCTGGCTACAAATACAAGGCTTTGGAACTAGTGAACTACTTTTAGATACTTCCGTAACATGGGACTGACATGAACATGACATACTAGAATGTCTCCTGAGGCTCTTAACTGCATCTAGCCTTCTTCATATAGCCATAGGAATAGCCAGAGGGTGGCTTAGGAAGGACCAGGGTATTGAAGACATCCTTTGACAAATAGTACATCTCTACAGCTAGAAACCACAGCTGTATATTTAGCTGCTACTTAGAGGGACACTCAAATAATATTTTAACAGGGGAAGTGTTGGGGGCCTGGCGGTGGGGAAGTAAAGGGGTGGGAGAGACCTGAGTTGGAGACCCTGGATGGGCAGACATGGGAGACCACCACGCATTCTCCATGCTGCTAGGTGGGCGTCTGGCTGTGGCAAGCCACCGGACCCCAGTCTGCAGAGGGTGGGAGGGAGCTGCCTGGAGTCTCTGAGCCTCATGGAGGCCAAGGACAAGAGGTTCTAACTGTTGGGTATCGCAAGACACCATGGAAGAGTTGAGAATGGGTTGGGGCCCCAGGGTGTCAGTGGCCCCGAGCTGAAAAGAAAAAAGGGGAGGCGAGGAGAAGGTGCTGGGTGGTTCTCTCGCGGGCGAGATTCTGGTCTGGTGACTGGAAATGCCGAGAGGCCTTCCTGCAGGAGATTAGATAGGGCTCTTTAGGGGAAGGCCCACTTCATCGTTCCAGCATGGTATGTCTAGATGAAAGGAGGCAGTCCATGGTTTTAGAGCTTTATTGTAGAAAACAGAGAGAGAGAAAGAGAGAGAGAGAGAGAGAGAGAGAGAGAGAGAGAGAGAGAGAGAGAGGCAGCCATGGCCACATAGAGAGAGGGGAGAAGAGAGGGGGAGAGAAAGAGCAAGAGACAAGAAAAAGAGCAAGAGCTTAAGAGAGAGAGGAGGGGCCAAGAAGCTCCTTGTATGGTGGGCTGGGCTACCTTGCTGTTCCCAGGTAACTGTGGGGCAGGGCACACCTGGCTGTAGTCAGATGACTGTGGGGGTGGAGCACAGCCAGAATACCAGGATCTTGGGGCATTCTGATAGATAGATAGCCACAGGATAATGGAGTGAGGGCTCGTGGTATCAGCAGCCTAATGTCTGGGGACATAGATCACTGTTCTGTCCCTTGTAGCATTTTCTACTGGGTCTTCAGAGTAAGCCTTGCTCAACCAGAACACAGACTGCCTTTCACGGTCCAACAGGGAAATAGTGTTTTGAAAACTGCAGAGGGATTAGTTGTGTGCTACCTGCTGCTGTGAGGACTCCAAAGCTATTCCATTACTATGTATCTTTGTCGAGACTACCTACCTGCCTGCCTACCTAACCTGCCTATCTACCTAACCTGCTTGCCTAACCTGCCTGCCTGCCTGCCTGCCTGTCTACCTGCCCATCTACCTACCTTCCTACTTAAATACTATACTTCTCTCCCTCCTTACCTATAATCTAGCAGCAATCATTAACTACTTATCTGCCATCACTTTGGCTACCATGATCGTCTCCTTTATTGAGTCTGTGGGCAGCGTTGTTTGGACTCTGATATACTGTTGAAAAGAAGATTAATTCAGAAACACAGCCAACATATTATTGTACTGTTGAAAATAAAATTTAAATAATTTTTACTTGCAAATGTTCATTGCAATGAGTCATTGGTCCGGTTTGAGGCCTCTGGCTTCTGCTACACTATCAATACTGGAACCTCACTGGGACTTCTCTTGGATATACTGTTGTTGCCTTACATCATGGAGAGCCTGTAGCTGTGGATCTGTAGAACTGATCCTTTCACATTATCCAGTAGTTCATAGATGAAGTAGGTATTGAAACGTGGCGACGTAAAGCCCTGAATCTGGGCCTGGGTGCAGCTGAGTTTGTCAACCCTGCACCTGCTCCCCCACAGTGAGCTCTCCAGCACTGCCTGACTAACTCAGTCAGTGCTATGGCTGGCAAGGTGCAGAGTCAACTCTCACACTCTCACGCCCTCAGGGCCGGGCAGCTCACTTGTACCCACACCACCAAAGTGAGTTCTACTGTACTGCCCAGGCAAGGTGCAGGGCAAGGTGCAAGGCCAGCTCTCTGGAGTGCTGTAGCTGGTGAAGGGTAGGCCTGGCTCTCCCACTCTCTTGACTCTGGGGCCAGCTCTTCTAACAGTCAGTATGTGGGAAGGGGTGAGGGGGGCATTTCCCTGGCACCTACCCAACTTCCCTGCAGAAAAGTGGTGTAGCCAACTCTCTTGGGCTCATGTTGTCACCCAAGCTCCACCCCCTTACTTCTCCCCTCTCTGGGCCATCTCTACTGTTCTGTCCAGAACAGTATTCTCAGATGGTGGCCCAGACCAGGTATAGATCAACATGGTCTTCAGTGGTAATATGAACCATAGACATTGATACAGACCTCTGCTTCTTCATGGCCACAGACATAGACACATGGTCCTCAGCAGCAGCATGGGCCGAGATTTCACCATGGCCCCAGGTGGCAAGGGCTACTCAAGACAGGGTAATTTGCTCCACCCTCACATTTCCTGTTCTACCTCATTTCATAATGATCAAACACTTCTACTTCTCTTTTCTCCCATCTGTCTACTATATACTTGCACAGGAAGGCCTCTAGTGGTCTCCACTCACCTGCTCTGCCACAGGGCATAGAAGCAGGTGGGCTTCTGGGTATCGCCCCCCCCCCCCCCCCCCCCCCCCCCCCGCCCATACTTCATGGCATGGCAGCAGGCTGACCTCTAGGTGTCTACAGGCTACCTATGCCGCATGCATGGTGGTGGACTGGCCTTTGGTGGTGGGTTGTTCACTTATACTGCCATGTGGCCAAGATATTAATTCTTCATCTGACCCCTTGACAAAACTGAAGGCACAAATTATGTATTCGTGTTCAGCAGTGAGCAGTGAACCTTGAACACTTGCTGTTCTAGCTCTGTATAATCCAGCAGCTATCTGGGTTGCTGATCCTAGCCATGAGCCCCTTGTCAGTTGGGCACCTACCCTGAAGCCTTGTGCTGCTCGGTGCCTCCTCAGCATCTCCAGAACAGAGCCCAGCAATACCACTTATCTCTTCTTAATGGTGAGTACATTAAAAATCCCTCTTGTAGCTTCTTGAGAAATAGAACAAGGTCATGACCTGTATTTCACACATTATTTCCCATAGTGCAATAGCACACTAGAAATTCTAATTCTTGTCTACTTTTACCTGAGAAATAATCGATCATCCAGTCCCCATTTTCTCCCCAGCCCTCTTTGGTCTTGGGTAACTCATTCCATACATGAATAGAAGCATGTTGTGCTTGTTTTTCTATGCCTGGTTTACACAATGCTTGACACAATGCTCTCATGTCCCATCTATCCTGCTACAAATTACAAGATTTCACTCATTATTTCCACAGTAATCTATGGATTACTATATTACTATATATATAGTATATATATAATAACATATATATTATAGTATATATAGTATAGTATATATCACTATATTACTATATTACTATAGTAATATTACTATATTACTATGGATATGTGCATTTCCCCCTTTCAGCTCATCAGTTGGTAGAAACACAGGTTGTTTTAATTTCTTGGCTACTTTAATGGGTGCTGCATTCAACACAGGAGTGCAAGTATCCCAGAAAAATACCCACTCACTTCTATTTCAGTATTTGGGGTAGCTGTCATATAATTTTCTTGCTTAGATGTGCCAGTGTGCCATGATATCCTACACTGTACATTTCTAGAAAGAACCTCATTTGAATTTATTCTTGGGATATCTTCTACAGAACAATTGAAGCATATCACTTGTTTATATATCTATGAACCTATTATCTATTCCTCCTTGTTTTCTTCCCTCTCTTAAGTTCTGATTTGTGGCCTGTAACACATTTGCTTCATATAGTCCAATGAATTAATTAATTAATTATTTTTTTGAGACAAGTTTCTCTTGTAGCCCTGGCTGTCCTAGAATTCTCTCTGTATACCAGACTGGCATTGAACTTACAGAACCATTAGCCTTTGTTGCTTGAGTGCTAGGATTAAAGGAAGCCACAGCTGCCTGGCATCCAGTTCTGTGTTCTTTTAAAAGTAATCATCAACAATCATGGTTCCTTACTGGTGGCTGGATTAAGAGTGGACACAATGGATTATAATGCTAGAGATGGGCACCTCCATCTGCACCTGTGGCAGATCAGCGTCCCTGCTCCCCAACCCCACAGCCCTATCTTTTTCCCAGGAGGACTGCTCTGACCAGGGACACAGGAGGTCTGTTCTAGTGAGAGACTGCTAGTCTCCTAGGAGGCCTATTCTAATCTGGGACACACAGCTCCACCTGCCTCCAAAGAAGCCTGCTCCAAACCAAAACACCCACCCCGATACCCAGCAGACATGGGACCTGTCCTGCCCTGCAGCAGCCCCATGGCCCTTCAGGTCTGCATCTCCACTTGTACCTGTGAGAGGTCTGCATGCCTGCTTCCACACCCTAAAACCCTGCCTGCCTCCCAGGAGACCTGCTCTAATCTGATACACCCTGGCCAGTTAACATCAGAGACAACCAGATGGTGAAAGGTATGACCATAATCAACAGAAACCAATCCAATTTGGCTGGCACCAGCAGAAACCAGCTCTTCTACCACAGAAAGCTCTGGATACCCAAACACATATGAAGAGCAAGATTCTGACCTTAAATCTCATCTCATGAAGATGATAGAAGCCTTAAAGGAGAATATAAATAATTTCTTTAGAGAAATGCAGGAAAACACTTTTCCTTTTTCTTTTTTTTAATTGGATATTATTTGTTTACATTTCAAATGTTATCCACTTTCCTGGTTTCTCCTCAGCATACCCCCTATCCCATTTCCTCTTAACCTGCTTCTATGAGGGTACTCTCCACCCACCCACCCACTCCCACCTCACTGCCCCCCCCCCACTCATTCATCTTCACTGGGGCATCAAGTCTTCACAGGACCAAGGGCCTCCCCTCCCATTGATGCCAGATAAGGCCCCTTCAGCTCCCTCAGTCCTTCCCCTAGCTCCTCTATTGGGGTCCCTGTTCTCAGTCCGATGGTTGGCTGCATGTATCCACATCTGTATTGGTCAGGATCTGGCAGAGCCTCTCAGGATACAGCTATATCAGGATCCTGTCTTCAAGCACTTCTTGACACTCACAATAGTGTCTGGGTTTGGTATCTGCATGTGGGATGGATCCCTAGGTGAGGCTGTCTTTGCATGGCCTGTCCTTCAGTCTCTGCTTCACTCTTTGTCCCTGTATTTCCTTTAAGAGAAATTCTGGGTTAAAATTTTGGAGATGGGTGGGTGGCCCCATCCTTCAACCAGGGGGCCATGCCTAACTTCTGGATATGGTCTC
The DNA here is from genome assembly GCF_008632895.1 of Mastomys coucha. Classification (NCBI taxonomy): domain Eukaryota; kingdom Metazoa; phylum Chordata; class Mammalia; order Rodentia; family Muridae; genus Mastomys; species Mastomys coucha. Next base: position 18,870,065 of record NW_022196912.1, on the reverse strand, counting down.
AACAGGTTCTCCCTCCTCTTTGTGGGATATTTCAGTTAATGTCATCCCCATGGTGTCCTAGGAGGCTCTTGCTTTCCTGTCATCTGGGACTTTCTGGTTGCTACCCCCATCCCCCATTGTTACACACCTCTCTGTTCAATTTTCATGACCCTCTGTACATCTCCATCTCCTCCCATACCTGATTCTTCCCCTCTTTTCCCCTCCCCCTCCTCTCTTTCTCCCAACTTCTATTTCCCTTGATGATATTGTTCCTCCTTCTAAGTAGGACTGAAGCATCCACTCTTTGGTCTTCCTTCTTCTTGAGCTTCATGTGGTCTGTAAGTTATATCGTGGGTATTCCACGCTCTTTGCCTAATATGTACTTAATCAGAGAGTGCATACCCTGTGTTTTCTTTTGTGATTGGGTTACCTCACTCAGGATGATATTTTCTAGTTCATACATTTGCCTGTGAATTTCATAACTTCATTTTTTTCTAATAGCTGAGTAGTACTCCATTGTGTAAATGTACCACATTTTCTGTATCCATTCCTCTGTTGAGGGATATCTGGGTTGTTTCTAGCTTCTGGCTATTATAAATATGGCTGCTATGAACATAGTGGAGCATGTGTCCTTATTACATGTTGGAGTATCTTCTGAGTTTATGCCCAGGAGTGGTATAGCTGGGTCCTCAGGTAGAACTATGTCCAATTTTCTGAGGAACCACCAAACTGATTTCCAGAGTAGTTGTACCAGCTTGCAATCCCACCAACAATGGAGGAGTGTTCCTCTTTCTCCACATCCTCTCTAGCATCCCCTGTCACCTGAGTTTTTGATCTTAGCCATTCTGACTGGTGTGAGGTGGAATCTCAGGGTTGTTTTGATTTGTATTTTCTTGATGACTAAGGATGTTGAACATTTCTTTAGGTGCTTCTGGGCCATTCAGTATTTCTCAGTTGAGAGTTCTTTGTTTAACTCTATACGCCATTTTTAAATTAGGTAATTTGGTTCTCTGGAGTATCCAGTCTGCTAGTCTATGTCCTTTTATTTGGGAATTAGTCCATTGATGTTAAGAGATATTAAGGAATAGTGATTGTTGCTTCCCGTTACTTTTGTTGTTAGAGGTGGAAATATGTTTGTGTGGTTATCTTCTTTTGGGTTTGTTGAGAGATTACTTTCTTGCTTTTTCTAGGGTGTAGTTTCCCTCCTTGTGTTGGAGTTTCCCATCTATTATCCTTTGTATGGCTGGATTTGTGGAGAGATATTGTATAAATTTGCTTTTGTTATGGTTTCTCCATCTATGGTAATTGAGAGTTTTGCTGGGTATAGTAACCTGGGCTGGCATTTGTGTTCTCTTAGGGGTCTGTATGACGTCTTTCCAGGATCTTCTAGCTTTCATAGTCTCTGGTGAGAAGTCTGGTGTTATTCTGATAGATCTGCCTTTATATCTTACTTGACCTTTTTCCTTACTGCTTTTAATATTCTTTCTTTGTTTAGTGCATTTGGTGTTTTTATTATTATGTGACAGGAGGAATTTGTTTTCTGATCCAGTCTATTTGGAGTTCTGTAGGCTTCTTGTATGTTCATGGGCATTTCTTTCTTTAGGTTAGGGAAGTTTTCTTCTATAATTTTGTTGAAGATATTTACTGGCCCTTTAAGTTGGAAGTCTTCACTCTCTTCTATACCTATTATCCTCAGGTTTGGTCTTCTCATGATGTCCTAGATTTCCTGGATGTTTTGGGTTAGGAGCTTTTTGCATTTTGCATTTTCTTTAAGTGTTGTGTCAATGTTTTCTATGGTATCTTCTGCACCAGAGACTCTCTCTTTTATCTCCTGTATTGACTCCTGATGTCTTTCCTAGGTTTTCTGTCTCCAAGGTTGTCTACCTTTGTGATTTCTTTATTGTTTCTATTTCCATTTTTAGATCCTGGATTGCTTTGTTTAATTCTTTCACTTGTTTGTTTGTGTTTTCCAGTAATTCTTTAGGGGATTTTTGTGTTTCCTTTTTAAGGGCTTCTACCTGTTTACCTGTGTTCTCTTGTATTTCTTTAAGGGAATTATTTATGTCCTTCTTAAGGTCTTTTATCATCATCATTACATAAGATTTTAAATCAGAGTCTTCCTTTCATAGTGTGTTGGGTTATCCAGGGCTTGCTGTGGTGGGAGAACTGGGTTCTGATAATGCCAAGAAGCCTTGGTTTCTGTTGCTTATTTTCTAGAACTTGTCTCTCCACATCTGGTTAACTCTGGGGTTATCTGGTATTGCTGTCTCTGATTGTGGCTTTTCCCTCCTGTAAGACTTTACACTCTGCACTCTTGGGAGACCAGCTTTCTCCTGGCAGAATTTGGGTATGGGGAACTGTGGCACAGGGTCAGCTTCAGGCTCAGATGGAAACTGGAAGGATCAGGAAAACACTTCTCAACAGAGACTCTAAAGGCCAGAAGATACTGGACAGATGTCTTGCAGACCCTCAGAGATCACAGATATCAGCCCAGACTCCTATACGTAGCAAAACTCTCAATTACCATAGATGGAGAAACCAAGATATTCCATGACAAATTTAAACAGTATCTTTCTACTAATCCAGCCCTACAGAGGATACTAGAAGGAAAATTCAAATACAAGGAGAGTAACTACACCCAAGAAAACACAAGAAATTAATCACCCCACAACAAACCCAAACAAGAGAATCTCATACATACATACATACATATATACATACGTACATACATATTACCACAATAAACCCAAAAGAAGAGGATCTCTCTCATACATAATACAATCCCCAACAACAAAATTGTTCTACCAAAAGCAGGGGCCTGGGCTGAGGCCTAGATCTCTCTCCCTGGTGTTGAGGCCTTCAGGCAGGTTATACGTTAGTTAAAAAGGAGGCGATGTATAAATGAGATATTTTATTATAGGAAGGAGAAAATAGGCTGGTCAAGTAGAAAGAAGGAGAGGAAGGAGAGGAGAAAAGAAAGAAAGAGAGAGAGAAAGAGAGAGGAAGGAAAGAAAAGAAATCAAGACAGCAAGAAGGCAAGAGAAGAGAACAAAGAGCAGGAAAGAGAGTAGAGAGAAAGCAAGAGGAGAGTAGAGACAAAAGGCAAGAGAGCAAGAGAGTGAGAATGAGAGAGGAGGGGGCAAACCACCTCTTTTTTTATATGGGGTGTGGCATGTCTGGCTTGTGGTCAGATGACTGGGTATAGGGTCCAGCTAGAATGCTGGGAGCTTGGGGCATTGTCTGCCTGATAGAGCACACATCTCCTGCAGGGACAGCTGTGAGGGGTTGTGACTGAAACAGGAACCAAAGACTCAGGAGTTATGGCCAAGCTCTTTCCGCCTCTTGCAAGCAGAAATTACCCACAGGGGCTCCAGGGCTCAAAGCCAAATACTTGACTGAACCTAAGTTACCTGAGCAGACTACTACCCCACACTGCCCCCCACAAAATAACAGAAATTAAACAATCATTGGTCATTAATATCTCTCAACATCAACAGACTCAATTTCCCAATAAATGATAGAGACTAACAGACTGGATATGTAAACAAGTCCATCATTCTACTGCATACAAGAAACATAACTCAGCAATGAAGATAGACACTACCTTAGAAAAAAGAGTCGGAAAAAATTTCCAAGCAAATGGTACCAAGAAATAAGCTGAAGTAGCCATTATAATATCCAATAAAATAGACTTTCAACCAAAAGCAATCAGAAGAAATGGAGAAGGACAATTCATACTCATCAAAGGAAAAAAATCTACTAACATGAAGTCTCAATTCTGAACATATATCCAAACACAACAGCACCCAGATTTGTGAAAGAAATTTTATTAAAACTCAAAACATCCAATAATAATGGGAGAATTCAACATCCCACTCTCACCAGTGGTCAGGCCATCAAAACAGAAACTGATTAGAGACACAATGAAGGTAACAGAAGCTATGAACCAAATAGAGTTAACAGATAACTATAGAAAATCTCACCCCAAACCAGAATAAACCTTTTTCTCAGCACCTTACAGAACCTTTGCCAAACTTGACCCTGTAATCAGAAATACCTCAACAGATACAAGAAGATCAAAACAATCCCTTGTATTCTATGAGATCACCACAGACTGAGGCTGTATTTCAATAACAACAAATACAACAGAAATCCCACATACACATGGAAGCTGAACAATTCTCTACTCAATGATAACTATGTCATGGAAGAAATAAAGAAATTAAAGACTTTCTAGAATTCAATTAAAATGAAGGCACAACATAGCAAAACTTATGGGACACAATGTAGGAAGTGTTAGGAGGAAAAATGCACAGCACTAAATGCCTTCATAAAGAAATTGGAGAGATTCTATATTAGCAACTTAACAGCACACCTGAAAGTTCTAGAACAAAAAGAAGCAAAAACACCCAAGAAGTGTAGATGACCAGGAAATAGCCAAACTCTGGGCTGAAGTCACCAATTAAAAACAAAGAGAAAAAACAAAACAACAACAACAAAAAAGAATCAACAAAACCAAGAGCTGGTTATTTGAGAAAATCAACAAGATTGATAAAACGTTAGCCAAACTAACTAAAAGGTACAGAGACAGTATCCAAATTAACAAAATTAACAAAATACAAAGGGAGACATAACAGAAACTGAGGAAATGAAAAAAAAAATCAGGTCTTACTTAAAAAGCCTATACTCTATAAAACTTGAAAATCTAGATGAAATGGATGACTGTAGATAGACTGTATGCACCAAAGTTAAATCGTGATCAGGTAAACTATCTAAACAATTCCATAACCCACAAGGAAATAAAAGCAGTCATTAAGAAACTCCCAACCAGGGAGCTGGAGAGATGGCTCATTGGTTAAGAGCATTGACCACTCTTCTAGAAGTTCTGAGTTCAGTTCCCAGCAACCAGATGGTGGCTCACAATCATCTGTAACAAAAACTCCCAATTAAAAAAGGCCCAGTGCCAAATGGTTTTATTGTAGAATTCTTTTCTTTTAATTTTTTATTAGATTTTTTTTATTTACATTTCAAATGATATCCCCTTTCCTGGTTTCCCCTCTGGAAAAAAAAAAAAACCCTGATCTTTCCCCTTTGCTCACCAACCCACCCTTTTCTGCTTCCTGGCCCTGACTTCCCCTATACTGGGGCATAGAGCCTTCACAGGATCAAGGGCCTCTCCTCCCTCTGATGACTAACTAAGCCATCCTCTGCTTCATATGGAGCTGGAGCCATAAGTCCCACCATGTGTATTCTTTGGTTGGTGGTTTAGTCCCTGGGAGCTTTGAGAGTACTGGTTAGTTTATATTGTTATTACTTCTAAGGGGCTGCAAACCCCTTCAGCTCTTTGGGTCCTTTCTCTAGCTCCTTCATTGGGGACCCTGTGCTCAGTCCAATGGATGACTGTGAGCCCCTACTTCTGTACTAGTCAGGCACTGGCAGCTCCTCTCAGGAGATAGCTATACCAGGCTCTATATCAGATCTTCAAAAAAGAGCTAATACCAATACTCCTTAAACTATTCCACAAAATAGAAAGAGATGGAATGCTATCTACTTCATTCTATGAAGTCACAATTATTCTGATACCTAAGCCACACAAAAATCCAAAAAGGAAATAGAACTTCAGACCAATTTTGTTTATGAACATTGACACAAAGATACTCAATAAAATTCTTGCAAACCAAATCCAAGAACACATCAAAAACATCATTCATCATGATCAAGTAGGGTTCATCTCTGGGATGCTGGGATGGTTCAGTATATGAAAATTCATGAACATAATCCACTATATAAACAAACTAAAAAAAATCACATAATCAACTCATTAGATGCTGAAAAAGCCTTTGACAAAATCCAACACACTTCACTTTAAAAGTCTTGGAAAGAGACATCAGGAATAGAAGGTATACACCTAAACATAGTAAAGGCAATGTACAGCAAGCCAAAGTCAAATTAAATGGAGAGAAATTTAAAACAATTCCACTGAAATCAGGGACAAGACAAAGCTGCCCATTTTCTCCCTATCTATTCAATATAGTACTTGAAGTTCTAGCAAGAGCAATAAGACAACAAAAGTAGATCAAGGGGATACAAATTAGAAAGGAAGAAGTCAACCTATCACTATTCATGGATGATATGATTGTATACATAAGTGATCCCCAAAATTCTACCAGAGAACTCCTAAATCTGATAAACAACCTCAGTAAAGTTGATAGATATAAAATTAACTCAAAGAAATCAGTATACAAATGATAAATAGGTTGAGAAAGAAGTTAGGGAAATATTACCCTTCACAGTAGCCACAAATAATATAAAATACCTTGGTGTTACTCTAACCAAACAAGTAAAAGATGTGTTTGACAAGAACTTCAAATCCCTGAAGAAAGAAATCAAAGAAGAATTCAGAAAATGGAAAGATCTCCCATGCTCATGGTTTTGATAGGTTTAACAGATTCACTTCAATTTCCATCAAAATTCCAGTTCAATTCTTCACAGACATGGAAAGAACAATTCTCAATTTCATAGGGAATACAAAATATAATTCTGAACAATACAAGAACTGGCAGAATCACCATTTCTGACTTCAAGCTGTACTACAGAGCAATAGTGATTAAAAAAAAGATCGTATTGGTTCAAAGATAGATAGGTCGATCAATGGAATTGAATCAAAGACCAAGAAATAAACCTACATTCCTATGGACACTTGACCTTTGATATAGAAGCCAAAACTATATAATGGAAAAAAGCATATTCAACAAATAGTGCTGGTCTAACTGGCAGACTGAAAGTAGAAGAATGCAAATTGATTCATACTTATCACCCTATACAAAGTTCAAGTCCAAGTGGATCAAACACCTAAATATAAATCCAGATACACTGAATCTAATAAAAGAGAATGTTGGAACGAGCCTCAAACACATTGGCACAGGGGAATATTTCCTGAACAGAACACCAATGGCTCAGGCTCTAAGACAAACAATTGACAAATGGGGACCTCATGAAACTGAAAACCTTCTGTAAGGCAAAGGATACTGTCAATAGGACATAATGGCAACCTACAGACTGGGAAAAGATCTTCATTAATCCTTCATTTGATAAATGGCTAATGTCCAAAATATATAAAGAACTCAAGAAGTTAGGCTTCAGAAAACCAAATAACCTGATCAAAAAATGAGGGTATAGAGCTAAATAGGAAATTCTCAACAGAGGAATCTCAAATGGTTGAGAAGCTGTTAAAGAAATGTTCAATATCATTAGTCATCAGGAAAATACAAATCAAGATGACCCCAAGATTCCACCTTATACCAGTCAGAATGGCTAAGATCAAAAACTTAAGTGACAGCACATGCTGGTGAGGATATGGAGAAAGGGGAACACTCCTCCATAGTTGGTGGGATTGCAAACTGGTACAACCATTCTGGAAATCAATTTAACAGTTTCTCAGAAAATTATAAAGTGTTCTATCTGAAGACCTAGCTATACTGGTCCTGGGCATATACCCAAAAGATGCTCCTGGATATCACAAGGACATGTGCTCCACTGTGTTCATAGCAACCATATTCATAGTAGCCAGAAAATGGAAGCAACCCAGATGTCTTTCAACTGATGAATGCATACAGAAAATATGGTCCACTTATTCAATAAAATACTATTCAGATATTAAAAAGAGGACATCACGAATTTTGCAGGCAAATAAATGTAACTAGAAAATATCATCCTGAGTGAGGTAACCCAGACTCAAAGGACATAAATGGTATGTACTCACTGATGAGCGGATATTAACCCAAAGGTACAGGATACTCTTGATATAACCCACGAACCCTAAGAAGTTAAACAAAAATGAAGGGCCAAGTGAGGATGCTTCAATTTCAGATAGACAGGGGAACAAAATAATCATGGGAACAGCAGGAGGGAGGGACTTGGGTGGGAGAAGGGAGGGGAAGGAGAAGAGATGAGAGGGATCAGTGTAGACAGGAAAGAAACCCAGAGGGCCAGAAGAATGAATGGAAATATATAGCTCTTGGGTGTGGGTGTGGGGGAATGTTCTAGAAAGTCCCAGAGACCTGGGATGTGAGAGGCTCCCAGGACTCCATGTGTGAGACCTTGATCAGAATGCCCAGCAGTGAGGAGATAGAACCTGAAGAGACTACTTCCAATATTTAGACAGCTCCTCCAGTGGAGGGATGGAGATACCAACCAATCTTCTAAATTTTCGACCCCAAATTGCTCCTGTCTAAGAAATGCAGGGACAAAAATGAAGCCTAGACTGAATGAGTGGTGAGCCAGTGACTGGTGCAACTTGAGATCCATCCCATGAGTAGGTACCAGTGCCTAACACTATTACTCATGCTATGTTGTGCTTGCGACAGGAGCCTAGCATGGATGCCCTCTAAGAGGCTCTACATAGGAGCTGACTGAGACAGATGCAGATACTGACAGCTAAGCATTATCCTGAGGTCAGGACCCCTATGGAAGAGATAGGGGAAGGACTGAAGGAACTGAAGGGGGTGGCAGCCCCATAGGAAGACCAACAGTGCCAGCTAACCTGAACCCCAGGGAGCTCCCAGAAAGTGAGCCACCAACCAAAGATCATACACAGGCTGCTCTGAGGCCCCTGTACATATGTAGCAGAGGGCTGCCTTGTCTGGCCTCAGTGGGAGAGGATACACCTAATCCTGTAGAGGCTTGATGCTTCAGGAAGGGAGGTTGCAAAGGGGAGGCAAAGGGGAAGGGAGTTGCAGGACAGAACTGCGAGGGGAGACTGCGAGGGGAGGCAACATTTAGGTAGTCAATAAAATATTAATAATAAAAAGTTGCTAGAGATGTGCTGTACTTCTTATGACTTTGTCAGAAATGCCCTGCTCCCCCATTAAAGCATTGGCTGCCAGCTGTTAGATGCCACAGCACCCACACTCAGTATTGATGATGTCATTTAGTGTTGATTTGATTGCTGTTACATGTCCAGGAGCCACAATGCTTTGGGATTTCTTTTGTGGAGTAATGTCATTAAAGCCATTCTGGATAAAATTTTTTATTACTACTCTATGATGTTTTGCTTTGTGTTGTTAGAGAGTAAATCTGTGCTCTCCTATTTTTACTGAGTCCTTTTTTTTTTTTTTAAATTAAAATTGTTTATGTATGGGTGTGTCTTATGAGTTTGAGCAGGTGGGTGCCATACCCAAGGAGGCCAGAAGAGGGCATCAGATCCTTCTGGAGCAGGCATTAAGGCAGTTGTGAGCTGTTTGACAAGGGCCCTGGGAATTGAAGTTGGTTCCGTTGAGAGAGCAGTTGCCCATTCTTAGCTGCTGTGCCATCCCTCCACTCCTTTGCTAACTCTTTTTTGTCTCTCTTTGGTTACTTACAATTTTTGTATACTCACATTTACAACGATGTTTAGACTTCCTTGAGGTCATGGAATTTATTTATTTATTTATTTATTTTCATATTTGTCTTACTAGGATGGTGGTCACCGATGCTGAACTGTCCCATGGGCAGACATGCAGATTCATTTGACCACCCATTTCAGAGTTCTGTAGTCACCTCTTTTTATCTCACTGCATGATTTTTGTTTTTTTGTTTTTAAAATAGAATATACTGTTGTTTGCCAATAGGAACTCATTAGGGCTCTGTAATACACACCTGCAGCATGAAGAGTCAGGAAATAGAAGCAGGAGTATTTCTGCAGGTTTCAGACTTGATATCTCCATAGTGAAACCTCCTCTCAAAGCTCCCCAACCAACCAACCAACCAACCAACCAACCAACCAACCAACCAACCAACCAACCAACCAACCAACCCATTTAAAATTACTTTTAAAAAGACATGTGCCGAGAGCCCAGCATTCGTTTCTTTCCTGTGCTCTGGATGAAGCACTAGAGGGCGCTCTTACATAAGCGATCATACTTAGACCTATGCTCCGACGCTTTCTTCTTTAATAAGCAATTGATCTGGAAAATCTTCCGGTTTCCCAACTCCGACCCTACCAGCTTGATCATTACTGTCAGCTGTTGTCGAGTGAGAAAGCAAAGTCACCATTACGATTTGTGGTGAGGTTTTTGTGAAAGAAATAAGATAGACAACGGGGTGGCTGCTAGTGGTTGTGTGTGCAGGGTACAATATGTGGTATTTTGATATGACTGAGCCCCTTTCAGAAAAATAGTTCAGTGCCTGTAAACTGGGAATTGCAATTAGCATGCATTTGAAATATCTTGTGTTGTAGATGACATTTTATTGACATTTGATATTTATAGAATTTTGCCAGGAAATCATCCACTAAATCTGGGCAAGTCTAAATGTTACAGACTGTGCAATTACAGATAGATTGACTTAATGGGGGTAGTTATTCCTGAAATCCGTAATATTTGCCATGGAATTCATTCCTGTATCTACCTTGAAGTTGGAGACACTGGAAAGCAAGTCTTTTGAGATGTAAGTATCCTTGGAAGTAATGTAAGATGAAAGTGCATTATATAAAAATTACCTTATCATTCCTTTAGAACAGAGTGCCAGAATCACTTAAGCACTGAGCACTGGGGAGATTCAAAAGCATGAGTGGAAAGGATAATTCTATATTCACTATACAAGCAGCAATTACATTTATTAGCACTATTATTTAAATGCTGGAAAATGTACCCTAAGTGACATAACATTAGAGTAAGTTAATACTGCTTTTTCTTTCTAAGCTTTTAACCTGCTCTCAATCAAGAAGTTCTTTTTTTTTTTTTTTTTTTTTTTTTGAGACAGTGTTTCTCTCTATAGCCCTGGCTGTCCTGGACCTCACTCTGTAGAGCAGGCTGGTCTCGAACTTAGAAATCCGCCTGCCTCTGCCTCCCAAGTGCTGAGATTAAAGGCATGTGCCACCACCGCCCGGCAATCAAGAAGTTCTTAACCCAGTTCTTTTGGTTGTTTATAGCTAGAATCCTGTGGTCCAGGAATTTGAAGTGAAGAAATTACATTTACTAGAAGTGCATTTTTAAAATAAGAAATGTAGACAAGGCACAATGAACCTCATAGAATCACAGGTGTCTTGATGTAACACTTGAAGCACACGGAATTATTTTTCTCACTCACCATTACATTAAAGTTATGCCGGAGATCTCATTCTATTGAATTTTTTATTGACATGCTTATAGATAAATGCATGCATCATTCCATAGTATTTTCAAAATACTTTAGTTGTGGATTTAGAAATAAGGCTCTGACAGTTACATGCAGATGATTGAAGAATTCCAAAATACAAAAATAGTCAAGACCCTGATGTAAGTTGGTTTTGGGAGAGGTTTCTGGATGACCTAAGCATCTTCCTGGACTGACCCGACATCCCTCTGAAGGCGTCATGTAAGGGTGTGAGAGGAGTACCGGGAAGTGACCTCAAACAGAAGCTGTGGTTATCCTTTCATTTAACTACACAAGTGAGTCTGAAAGGCAACTATTTTAAACCAAAGAATGTTCATTCCTCCTTAACTTTATCAAAACCAGAGTGTGCGTGTGCCTGTGTGTTCTTGTGGGTATACATGCATGTGTGTATGGATGCCAGATGACAACTTCAGCAGCTGTCCAGCTAGATTATTGAGAGAAGATCACCTCATTGGGTTACAGCTTGCCAATTAAGGGTGACTGGTTGGCCAGCCAGAACTTTGTGTCACCTTCTTGCCAGGGCTGGGATTATAAATAAATACCCTGACATCTGGCTTTTTTTTTCTTTTTAAATGTGAATTCTGGGGGGTTAAATTTAGACCCACATGCTTGAAACACAAGCATTTTATCACCAAATCATTCTGTCAGCCCCGCTGAAAGGGAACATTAAGAACTCAGGAGGCAAAAGGGAGATATATTGTTGATCTGCTTGGTAAAGAGCATTGTGGTACTGTTTCCTGGTCTGTAAAGACATGTTTATTTGATAAGTGTGAATGACTGTGTGTTCAAAGTAAGGCTGTTGGCTCTGTCCCCTCATTCTTAAAAGTGCTAGCTTGTGATTGAGACATCTCCAAGAACTGCTGCTCATTTATACCCAGGAAATCACCAGACCTATTACTAGGGTTGTGGACTCTCTGCTTCTATCCTAAGTATCTTTGCCTCTGTAAACATTACATTCTTACTGGTCTTAGAATCTTCTTTCATCATTGTCTCGGAGGGATTCCTGTTTCTCTTACAGTGCACATCATAGTTCCTGAAAACACTCTATTCTTCCTGTTCAATCCATTCGATCCTGCATTATGGGTGCTGGCAAGATGGCTCAGTGGTTAAAAGCATCCACCAAGCATGCCTAACTATCCAGATTCTATCCTCAGAGCCAATGGAAAAAAGTGAGATATTGTTCTGTATATTTGTAATCCCAGAATGCTTAGGTGAGAATAGAAAGCAGAGCCATGAGAATTGCCAGGCAGCTCCTAGGCCAGCTAGTCTGCAAGAGAGACTATGCAATGCAGAGCAGCAACAAGACAGACTGCTGCAGCATGGTGCAAGGAAGAGAACTGACTTCTGAAAGTTGTTCTTGGACCTTTATAGGTATATTGTGGCATGTGCATTACACGCACGCACACACACACACACACACACACACACGCATGCATGCACGCGCACACACATGCGCACACACACACACACACACACGCATGTACACACACGCACATGCATACACACTCGCACACACACACGCATACACACTCACGCACACACACACACACCCTCATCCTTCTTTCATCATGTTTCTCATCTAAGGCTGACTCTATAGTCTTCTAATGCTTACTGTACGCTGCCATACAATTTGTCTAGTATTTGTTCCTTTATGACTTAGTACATGTGGTGATTTGAATAGCTTGGACCAAGTAATGGCACTATTAGGAGGTGTGGCCTTGTTGGAGTAGGTGTGGCCCTGTTGGAGGAAGTGTGTCACTTTGGGTGGTGGGCTTTGAGATGCCCTTCCTAGCTGCCTGAGGAGCACTGTCTTTAGAAAGAGGTAGAGCTCTCAGCTTCTCTAGTGTCATGCCTGCCTGGCTACTCCCGCCTTGATGGTAATGGACTGAACCTCTGAACCTGTAAGCCAGCCCCAATTAAATGTCCCAATGTAAGAGTTGCCTTGGTCATAGTGTCTTTTCAGAGCAATGAAATCCTAAGATAGTATGTGTCCCAGTTAGTTTTCACTGTCAATATGACACAACCTCGAAACACCCAGGAAAAGGGAACCTCAACCAAAAAATAACCTAGACTGTATTGGCCTGAGACCATTTTTGTGAGCCAGGTCTTGATTGATGCCGAGCATGAGCCAGTGAAAGAACAGTATGCAGAGTTTCTCTAGGACTTCTGCTTCAGTTCCTGCTTGAGTTTCTGCCTTAACTTCCCTCAGTGATAGATCTGACCTGGAAGTCTAAGTTGAAATAAACCCTTTCTTCTCCAAGTTGCTTTGGGTATTGCTGTTTGCTTCAGGACAGAATCAAACTAGAGTAGTATGGTATATACATCTTGGTTCTAGACCAATGAAGCTGCATGTTCATTGTGGCTTAGATTATAGTCTCATTGAGCTTGACCATATATCATTTCCTTTTATATATCTCTGTTCTCTCTACACTGAAAGCAAAGCCAGCCATCTGGATGGCCTCTGAGGTTGTCATGTAAGTTTTGTAAGTCCTTCAGGGGTTGTTTCCTTCTTCATGGTCAATGTTTCTGGTCACTGGTGTTCTAGTACTTATTCTCTTACATCTCTAGATACACGGGTCTTTCTGTGCTTCCTGGAAATCTGTCATTATTTCATCTGTCACTGATTTGTCCAAGTGTCTCCAATGCTTCCTTTGTATCACACACTGGATACATGGCCTTGTATTCCAGACTTTCTTTAAAGTCTTTCTCATTTTGGAGAGGAAAATACAGACTGTTAGACCATCACCAGTGTTTAATCAGTGCTAAGATTCCTCTTGCTTACAGGGTTGGTGATCACAAAAATGCCAAGAAAGAATTAGCCCATGAATGTTTGTGCATGTTGGTTTTCTTAGATGCCATTGGTTCTTCCCCATAAAACATTTAATCTAAAATTACAAGGACAGGGACTAGCATGAGGAGGACTCAGTGATTTAAAACACTCACTTCTCTTGCAGAAGACATAGGTTCGAGCCCTACCATCCATATGGCAGCTCACAACTATCTGTAACTCCAGTTCCAGGGGATCTGATGCTTTCTTCTGGCGGCCACCTGATGCATAGACATACATGCAGGCAAAACACCCATACACATATAAAAATAAAATAAAAAATTAACATTCTATAAAGGTGCCAGTGAGAATTAGCCACCACACACTCCTATGCAGCCAGATTCACACAGTTCTTGTGCCAAGGTGGTGATGAAACCAGCTTTTCAGATCAAGACAGTGAATCAATCTGCCAAGGCTAACTACGTAGCCAACTGCATAGTAACCATTAGTTCTCAGCACTTTGACTCATAACTTTCAGGCTCACTGAGATGGCTTAGTGTTTAAGAGCACTAGCTGCTCTTCCAGAGGTCCTGAGTTCAATTCCCACCAACCACATGGTGGCTCATGACCATCTAAAAAGGGATCTGACGCCCTCTTGTGGCCTACAGGTATAAATGCAGACATATACATTTCTATATCAATCACTTAAAAGTAAAAAAGAAGCTCTTTAACTATGTCTGGGAGCAGCATTAGTCTATGGGTATAAATTCAAACACTCAGAACAGGGAGTGTTCAGGGAACATTATGGAAGAGTCAGGGGCTGGTGAGGTGTACTAATGACAGGATTGTTGCAATCAGGAGCAGGTGGCAGCTCTGGCTCTTGGTATAAGCACCCCCCCTCCACTCCAACTGCATCCCTAAAAGCATGAAAGCAGGAGGAGAGCTAGTTGGAAGTCATCAGAATTAAGAAGGAAATAAGAGAGAGCAATAGGAGTGTTTATGATAACAATACATTGTATTCATACATGAATGTGTCAACAAATAAAATTATGGGAAAAAAGAGAAAACACTTCCAATCAAAATGTCCTTTTAAAAGAGAAAAGAGTAGGGCTGGTGAAATGGCTCAGCGGGTAAGAGCACTGACTGCTCTTCCGAAGGTCCTGAGTTCGGATCCCAGCAACCACATGGTGGCTCACAACCACCCATAATGAGATCTGACGCCTACTTCTGGTGCGTCTGAAGACAGCTGCAGCAAATTACGCCGGAGTGACCTGGGCTGGCAGAGGTCCTGAGTTCAATTCCCAGCAGCCACACATGATGGCTCACGGCCATCTGTACAGCTACAGTGTACTCAT
>NW_022196912.1:18853235-18854094 GCF_008632895.1 Mastomys coucha | reverse complement strand
TCCCTAACCTAAAGAAAGAGATGCCCATGAACATACAAGAAGCCTACAGAACTCCAAATAGACTGGAAGAGAAAAGAAATTGCTCCCGTAACATAATAATCAAAATACCAAATGCACTAAACAAAGGAATAATTTTAAAAGCAGTAAGGGAAAAAAGGCAAGTAACATATAAAGGCAGGCCTATCAGAATTACAGCAGATTTCTCACTAGAGACTATGAAAGCTAGAAGATCCTGGGCAGATGTCATACAGACCCTACAAGAACATAAAAGCCAGCCCAGGCTACTATATCCAGCAAAACTCTCAGTTACCATAGATGGAGAAAACAAGATATTCCATGACAAAACCAAATTTACACAGCATCTTTCCACAAACCCAGCCCTACAAAGGATAGTAGATGGAAAACATCAACATAAGGAGCAAAACTACACCCAAGAAGAAGCAAGAAGGTAAGCTTTCAATAAATCTACACAAACCTAATTCTACCTCTTACAACAAAAACAACAGGAAGTGACAATTACTTTTTCTTAATATATTAATATGAAAATTAATATTACCAACATATTGTAATCAATTGAAATCCAATAATATGAGGAATTAGAAATTTGTTGATTGTCATCCAATGGTCTCTCTAATTTGGTAATTGGAGAAATAGGTCCAACATTGTATAATCTATATACGCTTTCAGCTTGTTTGTGACAGTGTCTGGCTTTGTACAACATAAGGGTCTTAAAATCTTGCTTCTCCCATCTCAGCCTCTCTATTAGTAGTATTGTTTATTTCATGTCTTTCCACTATACTCTGGTTTTCAGAACAGCTTATATATTTCAAAAGTATTTATATACCCAAAAGAAACATAG
>NW_022196912.1:18850335-18852545 GCF_008632895.1 Mastomys coucha | reverse complement strand
TGAGAAAAATGTATTTTCACTATTGCTGTAGATGAGCATCTACATAAGACTGTTAAATTGATTGTTGTATATGAAACAACTTTTATAATACTTATTTTTATTGTTATAATATTTTATAAATTTTAAGGAATGTGACAAAAAAGATATTGTAGGTATTGAAGGGGTGGTCTCTGAGAGGAGTGAGAGTACAAAAGGGAAACAAGAATGTGATTTAGCAGGGCGGTGGTGGCGCACACCTTTAATCCCAGCACTTGGGAGGCAGAGGCAGGCAGATTTCTGAGTTGGAGGCCAGCCTGGTCTACAGAGTGAGTTCCAGGACAGCCAGAGCTATACAGAGAAACCCTGTCTCGAAAAACCAAAAAAAAGAAATATTCAGGGCTGGTGAGATGGCTCAGTGAGTTCGGATCCCAGCAACCACATGGTGGCTCACAACCATCCGTGATGAGATCTGACGCCCTCTTCTGGTGTGTCTGAAGACAGCTACAGTGTATTATGCTGGAGCTAGTAGGGCAGAATGAGCTGGCCTGAGTGAGTGGGGCCGCAGAGGTCCTGAGTTCAATTCCCAGCAGCCACACACATGATGGCTAAAATGGCCATCTGTACAACTACAGTGTACTCATATACATAAAATAAATAAATAAATAAAGCCTATTTAAAAAAAGAATGTGATATAATTCTATTTACTTAAAATATATTTTTAAATGTTAACAAATTCAGATAAATTGAAACCATGTAACTTTTCTCATCATAGTGCAATAAAACTTTAAAAAAAATAGAGAAAAGAGTGAATTCTTCAAAAGTAATCCAGGTTTCGTGGCTAATGTACATAGAGTTCTATGACTTGGAGGCTGAGGCAGGAGGATTGCTTCAATTTGTGGCTAACTGGGGCTACAGAGGAGACTTTGTCTTTTAAAATAAAACAAAACAAACAAACACCCTCAATAGGAGTGACAGTGTGCCATCCCATTATTTTCTTCTCGCTCATCTATGCTATGGAGTCACTATTTCTGACATCCTTGCATTGTCCAATATAGTTTGGTATACTGTGAAAAGGGTAAACACCGAACACTGATCTATCCAAATGATGAAATAGCAAGGATTAATACTTCATTTATCCAATTGCTTCATTAATGAGTATTTGTTTAACCAGTACAACCTGCACATTAAGCATGCCTTTGAATTTTGTACACATTTGCCCATTCGAGGACCTTTGCTTTTTTCTTTTGGTGAATCGGCCAGTTAAGAAGCAATAGCATTTACATATAGAAGGCACAAAGGAGGCACTCTGAACTCACCTAAACATCAGGTGTGTGTGTGTGTGTTTTCCATTTTTGCATCTGGGAACAGGAGGACTGCCTTGAAGGATAATAGCTTCTGAGATAGAATTTTATCAGCTGACTCTTGGGCAGCGGTAATATGCAAATATTTATTAAAATGTTGTGGTGGGAGGTGACAATTCTACCTAAGTCAAATTAGACATATGCAAACAAAGCCAAAGCCTTTCTGGGCTTATTTGTTCCTTCGTTGAAGGTGACTATGAAGTGGTGGATTTCTATACATGTAGGAGACAGAAGGAGGAAGGGAAATTCCCCGTTTACCAGTAGCTCTGATAAACACATGTAACCAGCTTGTCACTTAGGTTGGAATGTTTTCCTAGGACATGTGTGTGTGTGTGTGTGTGTGTGTGTATGTGTGTGTGTGTGAGCTGCTATTGAGTTATTTTCCATATATTAACTCAAATATCAGGAAAGCATGAAATAAAATGTATCATGAGATATTTATACAAATGTAAATCATTTGAAAAGCAGCGTATTATAAGAAAGTGACATAAAGCAACAGAAATGGAGCTCACAAGAGTTGAGTTGTGCTTGTTTTTCTGCCTCTATTTTGTGTCTATATAAAGCTCTTTCCCTTCCTGCAACTGAAAAAAACCAAAAAGTGAGGGTCAGATTAGAGCTAGGCAACTGTTGGAAGGAATCTGGTGGAACTTGGAAAGGTTAGTACCTCTTTCTTTGATATTTAGTCTTGCTTCTCCAGCTTAGCTTTGAGATAAGGACGGAGAATCGGCTCACTCCACACACCATGACTCAACACTTGCTTAGTTATACACACTTGGGGAATTTGGGAAATTTATTTCTTTTCTTTTCCTTCTTCCTTCCTTCCTTCCTTCCTTCCTTCCTTCCTTCCTTCCTTCCTTCCTTCCTTCCTTC